>NC_068385.1:25327911-25590123 GCF_023724105.1 Carassius gibelio | reverse complement strand
CTAACCACAAAGGCAATAACAGACCTTCACTGACTCATCTCTTCTACATAAACCAAAAGACCTTGTTTTCTTAACTCAAGACAGTCAGCCTGTAAGGATCAGTGAGCAGAATAAACCTGTGAAAGCTTTTTTTAAAAAGCAAAATGCATATTTTTGATGTTAAAATACTTTCTTCTATCCAAGTTTAACATGCAGAGACAACTGTACCCAAACCATTTGTAGGATGACTTCATGTGGAGTGTAAACACAGGCTCTGCTGCACTTTCAAAACTATCTTAAGTGTTGCTTTCTGTCTAGGGAGCAGAATACTAAAGATATTTGACAGCTCTTTTGACTTGGGCCACTAATCAAGCACCTAGCAATCACCCAAAAACTCTACTAATACTAAATGGAAACCGCTTAATAATGACCCACACACCAGTCAAGGTTTGCACAGGTGAGCACCACACTGAAAATATGTCTAAAAAATGCTCAGCATTTATTTTTGTTTTCTATTTGAATATATTTTAAAATGTAACTTATTCCTGCAAATTTTTGAATTTTTATTCAAAAAAAACATTTATTCAATTTTTAGCATCATTACTCCAGTCACACGACCTTTCAGAAATAATTCAAATATTTTTTACGTATATAATTTTTTAGGTTTGTTTGATGAATAGATAGTTCAGAAGAACAAAATGTTTATAATTTTTTTGTAATATTATAAAAATATTTATCATCACTTTTGATCAATTTAAAGCATCCTAGCTAAATAATAGTCTCAACGTCTATTATTTACCAAAAACTAAAATAAAAATAAAAAATAAATATATACCATTCAAAAGCTTTGAGTGTATATATGTATAATGTTACAAAAGCTTTTTATTTCAGGTAAATGCTTATCTACGGTTCTTTCTATTGGATCTTTCTTACTGTTCAAAAAAATTTACTGGTAGTGTATGTATTATGTATGTAGCCTGTGTATCAGACTCATATCACATCTTGATTTGGATAAGAATAAAATGTCAGGTCCGACAATATAGTGAAAAAAAATAAAAAATAAAAAAAAATTATATATATATATATATATATATATATATATATATATATATATATATATATATATATATATCAGGGCCGGGACTCGATTAAAAAAAAAATAATCTAATTAATTAGAGGCTTTGTAATTAATTAATCGAAATTAATCGCATTTTAATCGCAGATAAATATTTGACCTGAGAACAGTGAGAAGTAATTTTTTTTCACATGGATTTATAGTATACCATTGAATAATGACCGAATACATAAGCTTAAGCAACAAAATATTGTTTATTTTTGTTCAACCAAATCTAGCAGACCAGTGCAATTTTTGACATTAAGTGTAGCAATAGCATATTTAGAAACAATCTAGAAATAGTACATTTCAGAAATTCAGGAAGCTTATAGGTGCTGGAACCTTCTGTAAAGTGTTTTTTTTTTTTTTTTAAAGTAAAACACAATACTGTCAATTACATTCAGAACATTGGAAACCATGACTATTAGAAAACATCTCTCTGTTGCTTCAGAGGCCAAAACATACTAACCTTGGCCAAAACAATAAAGAGTTCAACATAAACTGTTGCACCAACAAAATAATACATAGTTCAACATAAAGTGTAAAGTCCACGCTAGCTGCTATATGTTTTGCGTTGAGGTGATACTTGAGGCTCGATGTGCTGCAGTGATATGCGAACGCTAGTCGGTGCTTCAGTATAATCGGTCCGCCGAAACTCATCCAGTGAGAAACGTTCCGCGGTGCAAAAATAAGTTATTAAAAATGCGTGATTTTTTTTTCTGTAATTAATAAATCTTGGTTAACGCGTTATTTTTTTCTGTAATTAATTAATCTCAATTAACGCGTTAAAGTCCCGGCCCTAATATATATATATATATATATATATATATATATATATATATATATATATATATATATATATATATATATATATATTATATATATATATATATATATATATATATATATATATATATATATATATATATATATATATATATATATAAAACATTCTGTCGGCCACTTAAGTATGTAGGCGCACCAGGAAAATGCCGGTATGCTCGATTACCAATCCAGCCCTGTTGAAGACCCATGCATGGTGATTTTGTTAAAGGTAATTCACATAACTGGCAGTCCAGAAAATAAGAGATGAAACTTCTATATTATCTAATCTATCAGACTATGTTAAAAATGTAAAAGATTGTATGACAGAAAAGATTGAGATATTACTTATTGGGCCAAAAAACAAAAAACAAAAAACAGTACACAGAATCTCATAGATTACAATTTGCAACTAGACGGATGTACTGTTACTTCATATACAGTCAAAAATCTGGATATTATATTAAACAGCAAATTTTCTTTTGAAAACCATATTTCCAATATTACAAAAACAGCATTCTTCCATCTTAGAAACATTGGCAAGCTATGAAACATGTTACCTGTTCCTGATGCAGAAAAGCTAATTAATGCATTCATGGCCTCTAGACTGGACTATTGTAATGCACTGCTAGGTGGTTGTCCTGCATCTTCAATAAACAAGCTAAATGTAGTCCAAAATGCAACGGCTTGAGTCCTTACCAGGTCAAGACAATATGGTCATATTACCCCAGTTTTACAGTCTCTGCACTGGCTACCTATTGATTTCCGTATCAGTTAATGGTCTAGCTCCTAGTACTTAAATCAAGCTCAGCGTTAGTTCAGTCAGGCCACAGAGGCATAGGCTGTGACCATCTGATGCAGTCAGCTGTCATCAGTCCAATCACTACCACTCTCCTATTAGAAACGGGACATATATACGTGGCACCACTGCTCGGTAAGCATGCTCAAATGGCTCGCCGGGTTCAAACTGTTCGCTCAGGAACTAATCATACAGCAAATCTCCATAGGAAGCGTTAAAATCAGGATTTGGCAGGATTCCCATAGAGTATCTCATCAGATTTCAAGTTGTGAACTTAAGCGAATTCGCAGCGTTGTTTGTCAAGCAACGGAACGAGCACTTAATATAGACACTTCGCCAGCGATTCATCGTCAAGTTGTGCTAATATGACGGACTCACAACTATCCAGTTACAACTAAAAGTATGCACGAACAACTGGCAATTTCACCTGTAATTAATCTCTGGAGGTCTTCATGAAGCTAAGCAAAGTTCTATCATTTTATTGCCTAGTGCTATTTTGGCAAACATGCTTCAGACATTGCTCAATGTACACAGAAAACTGTTATGTTTGCTAGGCATGCTATCATATTACCACACTGGTAACAGTACCAGTTAAATATACCCACGAGCCTCGTAATCTGTGGTCAAGGCTGTCCATATTAACGGGCTGCTGCTCAGGCTCATATATTGGGGATGCTTTCATCAAACTTATCCGACTATTTCCAACACACTGGGTTTAAATCAGTGATCTGCTGTTGCTCAAGCTAGTGTATCTATAAAGTGCTTGATACTAAATGTACAGATCGTTAATTTTACGATTTTACGACCATATGGCGTACTGCTTTACAGGTGAATAATGATCTTTTAGCTGTTCAAAAGAGCACCCTTCACTACTCCTATTCTCCGTAAGGGGATCCCACCCTACTCCTCTCACTTAAGAAGGTGTTTGCTTAAAGCTATCAGGATATGGGACTGCTTGCTTGTTGAGGCTTATCTATTGTCCAGTATCATATGCTAGTCCTGCCGTTGCATAGGCAGGATTTATGCCTCTGCTGACTGCGCGTACACCTGATCAAATGGTCAATGCTTTATACTTGTTACATTCGCCATGGTACAGGGTCATACTGGTTTTTGAAATCCTCGAAAATGCTGGAAATTTAATGCAGTGTTTTCAAGGTTAATTAAAATGGTTGGATTTAGATAAGTGCTTGAAAATGTGTGCATTGGGTTAATATTTGCTTATTTACTGAATGGTTAACCATGGTTTCATCAAATAAGTAGCTCCGCTTGAGTCTGCACCTGTGGCTGTAGAGTGCTCTTATTAACATGCGCCCTCTGATAGCAGATACAAAAAAAAAAGATTATCTGCTTGTTTTGTTTTCCACGGGAGTGCTAAGTTAAACTACATCCTAAGACCACAATGTTTAAAATCTTATGCAGGGTTCCCCAGCATCAGGGTAGGTATTATTGGCATTATAATTAATCACACACGGCGTTGAACGCTACAATTTTGCTCAGATTATGCGTTCACTGGACTGGACTTTCTCGAACATCGGGATCATAAACAGCGGAAATGACATAAACAAGAATTCATTTTTGGCGTAATCCGCAAGATGCAGTGGAATCATCAGTCATTAATCAGGAATGTTTGTTGCTTGGTTCTGTACGTTAAATCCCAAATGGATTAACCATCTTGTTTTTGCTACTAAAATCACTTATTGAAGGATGTATGAATATGACGTCATTCCCCCACCCAAAAAATAAATACAAAAAAAAAAAAAAATGTCTTTGGAAGTGCTTGGATTTTACTTGAAGTTATAATAAGAACCCTGGTGTATCATTCTTTGAACAACAGGGGACGACGAGGACTAACCATCCTCTAAAACCATCGGAAATCACTAGTGAGAAGTACTGGCTGCATCCGATTCTTTAGGAAGCTGAATCGCTGAGTATCAGGCATTAGGTGCTTTCGACTTCACACAGCACTGTGCAAACCAAATATAATCTGACTTGAAGCAGTGCATACCGGTTAGAATTTTGTCTGACTTGCGACTGCGCTGATGCCATATGACCATCACGTGTGGCATCAAAGTACCGCAAGAGTGTTTTGAGAGCAGCCACCGCAGTTTCTCCAGAGCGACTGCAGGAGCACTGATGATAACACAGCTGTTTTACGTTTGGCCAGATCCACCACACGACAACGATCATGTTTGTTCGGTGATTATTCAACTGGATAATTCAATGGCCAAAAATCTGTGTTTTTAGAACGGTTAAAGCCTTTTTAATCTAGTCGCACTGTTGTAGTCACCGTTGACCTTCCAGAGTCAGGGCTAGTTCCTGTTGACCCTCCAGAGTTGAGTCAGGTTCCAGTTGATCCTCCGGAATCGAGTCAGGTGCTCATGGACCCTCCAGAGTCAGGGTTAGTCAGCATTGACCCTCCAGAGTCAGGTTTAGTCACCGATGACCTTCCATAGTCAGGGTTAGTAACCGATGACCCTCCAGCATCAGGGCTAGTCACTGATGACCTTCCAGAGTCAGGGCTAGTCACCGATGACCTCCCAGAGTCAGGGATAGTCACCAATGACCTTCCAGAGTCAGGGATAGTCACCGATGACCTTCCAGAGTCAGGACTAGTAACTGCTGACCTTCCAGAGTCATGGATAGTCACAGATTACCTTCCAGAGTCAGGGCTAGTCATCACTGACCTTCCAGAGTCAGGGCTAGGTACCATGGACTTTCCAGGGACAAGGCTAGTCACCGTTGACCTTTCAGAGTCGGGTGAAGTCACTGGTGATCTTCAAGGACAGAGTCAAATCACTGGTGATTTTCAAGGACTGAGTCAAGTCACCGGTGATCTTCAAGGACTGAGTCAAGTCACCAGGGATCTTCATGAACAAGGGCAAGTCACCACTGACCTTCATGAACAAAGGCAAGTCACCATTGGTCTTCATGAACAAATGCAAGTCACCAATAAACTTCATGAGCAGAGTCAGGTCAGCACCGATGTTCTGGAATCCAGTAGTAACACCATGGGATTACCAGAGTTTCGTCCTCCCGTTGGTCCGACCACAAGGATGTGGTGGTCTTCTGCTCCACCCTGGGGGACTCAGATCTTGACCACACGGAAGTGGTGGTTTTCTGATCCGCCCTGGGGGGCACCCGTTCCGACCACATGGTTGTGGTTGTCTTCTGCTCCGCCCTGGGGGGCTCTCGTCCTGACCACACTGCTGTGGTGGTCTTCTGCTCCGCCCTGGGGGGCTCTCGTCCTGACCACACGGTTGTGGTGGTCTTCTGCTCCGCCCTGGGGGACTCCGGCCTCGACCACAAGGATGTGGTGGTCTTCTGCTCTGCCCTGGGGGACTTCGGCCTCAACCACAAGGACGTGGTGGTCTTCTGTTCCGCCCTGGAGGGCTTCCGCCTTGACCACAGGCTTGTGGTGGTCTTCTGCTCCACCCTGGGGGGACTCCGGCCTCGACCACAAGGATGTGGTGGTCTTCTGTTCCACCCTGGTGGGCGTCACATGATGTCCTTCATGGACTTATGTTTTTGTGTTTTTGTTTTCTTTTCTTTTTCTGTCTGTTCCCCTCTGTTAGCCTGGCCCTCCGTCCCTCCCCCTGAACCTCCTGGTTTATGTTTGCACTTCTGGTGTCTGTTCCCCATTTTCATGTTCCTCTGGTCTCTGGCTTCCCAATTATTTTTTATTTTTTTGGCCCTCCATCCCTCCCTCTGAGCCTCCACCTGTCCGCCTACCTCCTGGTCTCTGTTTTGTAGTCTTGTCGTGGAGCATCTGGGGGGGGGGGGGGGGGGTATTGTCACAGTGTCTGGGTTGTGTTCCCGGGGTATCCACTAGATGTCCTCCTTTCCCACGTTGTCTGTCACTTCATTAAACACATTCCTCACTTCCCTGCCTAAATCATTGCACCCAGCTGTCACTGGTTATCAATCATTACACTCTGTCAATTTCCCATTAGCGTTTGTCTCTCCCTGTGTATTTAACCTGGTCTGTCGTAGTATGTGTTACGGAGTCCTTGTAAATTCATGTACGTCATTCAGTCGTGCCCTTGCTTTATGTTCGTGTTTTATTTTCATGTTGGATTGTTATTCTGGTTTTGACCCACGCCTGGACTGTTTACTCTTTGGATTGCCCTTAAATAAAAACGTACTCGCATTTGGATCTCTCACTGTGTCTTCTTGTATCACCGGTCATGACACTAGTCTTCTACGACGCTACAATCCATCACACTCCCTAAGATCACAAAACTCTGGAGGTAGAGCTTTTTCACATTTGGCTCCCAAACTCTGGAATAGCCTTCCTGATAATGTTTGGGGTTCAGACACACTATCTCTGTTTAAATCTAGATTAAAAACACATCTCTTTCGCCAAGCATTCAAATAATGCATCTCATAATCTTGGACTGCGGTTATATCTGATCAAATGCACATTATTATTCTTTAGTTTGGGTTAAATAAATTAATTTTACTTGGTTGGAAGAACTGCTATGCTAATTATGTATCTATTTGTTTTCTCTGTTTTTGCCACATCTGGATCCAGAACACCTGAGAAGAGATGACGTCCTCCCCTCAGAGGACCTCAGATGATGCCAACCCTGAAACAACATACAGAAATACCAAATTGTGCTATAAGTTTGATTGCATCATGGTAAATGCTGTTAATAGTGTTCATCGTCCATTTGATTACATCTTTAAATGATTTACTTTTTTAATACAATTCTGCCATATGTACATAAACTCACCACTGATAAGCTTCTATTAAATATTATAGAACATTAATTTTCTGTAAAGTTGCTTTGGAATCTTTTTTATAGTAAAAAGTGCTATACCAATAAAATTGAATTGAATTAAAAGATCAAGGTTGTTGTATATATATATATATTTCTCACTGTACTGATACTTGAGCATAGTTGCACATAAAAAGCAAATGTTGGCACATTTCACATATCCACCACCAGCCCCCGTTGCCAATGAAAAACCCATTTTGGGGCTTGAAATCAATCAATATAGTCCTTGAATTAATTAAGTTAGCCATATATTTTCAGTTCATGCTGTGAAAGCAGTTTAGAAGGTTTTACTTTGCTTATACACTGACAATCTGTGGCCTTCACAAAGAATGCATGATGGACTCTACATTGATGTTACACCACCTGGGATTTTCAGTTGCAATGCATACGTTTTGAATGCCGAGATGGGGATGAATTCTCCTCAGTCCCCAGGATGTGACCATGGTTGTCACCTGAACCCTGGCCCCTAGTGACTATACACTCCACTGATGAATTGTATGTTGCCTGCCATAATTCAGTTTTACTCTGTGAACATACCAAAGATGATTCAATCACATTCTAAAACAAAAATCCATATGGGAGACAGAGCAAGTAAAGCCAGGCAAGTACATGAAAGGTCTCTCAAAGCTTCATTACACGTTTCCCTTTAGAGCAGGAAAACTTCAGAGGAGAAAAAATGCTTGAGGCATGACTTGAGCATGAATAAACTCCACAATTATTTATCAGATGAATTCAAAAAAGGAACAATCAAATTATGTAATTTATAATTTACTCACCTTCATGCCGTGAAAAAATGAACTTATATATTGGTGTTGGTTGGTGTGCTTGACTGGCCAGCAAATTCACAAGACCCGAACCCCATAGAGAATATATGGGTTATTGTCAAGAGTAAAATGAGAAACAAGAGACCAAAATATGCAGATGAGCTGAAGGCCACTGTCAAAGCAATCTGGGCAGGCAACGCCAAATTGAGTCAGAAATTAAAGCAAAAGGAGCCCCTACCGAGTATCGAGTACATTTATAGTAAATTTATAGTAAATTAACATACTTTCCAGAAGGCCAACAATCAAATATATATATATATAAATATATATATATTTTTTTTTGATCTTATGAAGTATTCTAATTTGTTGAATTGTTAGGGTTTTTTTATTGAGCCAAAATCATCACAATTAAAATAACCAAAGAATTAAACTATTTCAGTCTGTGTGCATTGGATTTTGTTTTAGTATACAAGCTTCACAATTTGAGTTGAATTACTGAAATAAATGAACTTTTCCACTAATTTATTGAGATGCACCTGTATTATAAGGCTTTTAAAGTCATTTGATATTGATGCATATAAAACTTATATAAAATCTTTCTTGATTCCAAGCCTTCAGCTCTATCCTGGGCTGAGGCCCTAACAAATAAGTTGGGTATGTAGCCTAGGCCTTTGGCCATAAGGGGTAATGTCATGGACAGCCGTCTAAACAACCCAGGGGCAACTCCTATGGAAATGGTAGAGTTGGTACTTAGTGTTCACCATGATTCTGGCCTGCACTCCCCTAGCATGGCGGCATGTGTATACTGTTCCCCATAGCAACCCCTAGAGGACGCAGTTCGAAGTTCCCTTGAAAGGGAATGTCTCAGGTTATGAATGTATACATGGTTCCCTGAGTAGGGAAACGAGACACATCCTCTAGCTCCATTCCATGCTTCAGACGCAAGCTTTAGACGAAGAAGTGAGTGATGTGTTCTCCCGGTGCCTATTTATCAATGGTCGCGCCGGTAGTGATGTCAGGGGCTGTCGCCGGCCAACACGTTGGTGTTTTTTCAATGTATGCTTCAGACACAGACACTTCAGTTTGATGTCAGTCATTGTATGTGTTACAATGTTTGCATTTTTCTGACCGTTCCTTGAAAATTCCGTACCTTCATGAGTTATCTACTGCACCAAGCCCTGACAGAAATGACTGACATAATAGTTTTAATATAGACTTAACAGCTTTGCGTAGTCTCTTCACCTGCCTAAACAGGGAGCTGGTGGAATATTGGTGGTGGGTGATTCACCACTGGCGTCTACTATCTGGACCATCACAGTGCTGAAGCAAGCTGCTCAGTCCATCTCAGAGCCAGGAGCGGACCTCTGTTTAATAGGTCCGGGTCTTATCTCCTCTGCTGGTTTCATCCAGTTTCCCTGGATCTGGCTCTGCATTCCCTCATCTCCACCAAGGCACGTCTGCCCTAGTACTTTTCTGGGTTCCCTCATCATCCATCTCGGTCAGTCATTGCTCAGCTTCTATCTCGTACTTCTGGGTCTCTTACTGCGCTTCAACACTCCACCCCTTCTGCTCCACCAGGCTCCTCCCTTCCACTGGTTTTTCCATCGTCCTCGGTCACACGAGCCTGCTACTCCACCTTGGGCTTCCAGGCTCATTCCAAGGGTTCCTCCAGTAGTGGGCACTCATGCAACATAATCAATGATGTACATTTGGGTAAATGAGATGGAGGGAAGTTAGTGAGTGAGTGAGTGAGGGCATAAAAGGGAATAAAATGGACTGGAACGCAGTCTTGGTTTGTTGGCCTCTCTTTTCCACCGGTTCCCTTACTCACCATGGTTTCCGCCTCTGTTGATAGTCACCTTGGTGCCGCCCAGTCCTTCTGCCAAAGCTCCACCCTGCATACTCCCACCGCCGTCTCCACCATGGTGTTTGATTTCTTTGCAAAATTTTGTCTTATTTGTTTGGTTTGTTTTCTCACACATTTCTGAGAATATATGTTATGTCAAACAGAAAAAAAAGGCATTTATATAGGTTTAGAACAATTTGCGGGTGTAAAAAAGATGACAGAATTGTATGTTGGGGGTAAATACCCCTTTAACGGTTATTAATCAACAACATAAGCCTCGCCAAAACATTTATTTCTGAGAAATAGAGCACACAAGTCATATGGATTACCTTTTTGCACTATTATGATGCTTTTGAGTGCTTTTTGAAACTTGAAAGTTTATTTCCCATTCATTGTTATTGCATGGAATAAAGACCAACTTGTGGATGAGTAAATACTCTTACTTTTGTAATCTTCTGACCCACTTTGCTTAAACACAGCTGTGGCCTCCTCCGCTGTCCTAGTTGTGGCTTGAGATTTTTAAATACATGGTCCTATGACATTCTCCCTCAGATTAAACCAAACCCATCCCATTAAACCTTAATGAGGCTGTCACTCAGGATGTGCAGTAAGGAGAAGGAGGTAAAGCCAGAGAAATATTGAGTCCAGTGTGACTCAAGTGTGAATCATTATTGGGGCAGCATGTGTCAAGAGGCAGCAGCCGTTCCCATGAAAGAGGCGTGTAACCCCTCATGCCAGCCTGCCTGTCAATCCCTCTTTAATCTGGAACTTCATTTCTGGCAACTTCTGACAGGGTCTCACTGAAAGCAACAGTATTTTTAGTTAGTGGTGCACACACTTATGCATAGTCCATATAAACACAAGACACATATCATATGGTGTATACCGTACATGCAGTATAGCTTCTGCAGTAAAGTGTTTATCAACTGTTTAAACCATAGCATTCATTCTATTATCTTTAGTATATAGCAGGGATAGGCAACTCCAGTCCTGGAGGGCCACTATCCTGCAGAGTTTAGCTTCAGCCCTCATAAAAAACTCACCTGCCTGTATCTATCTAGTAATCCCGAAAACACTGACTGCATTGTTCAGGTGTGTTTAATTAGGGTTGGAGCTAAACTCTGCAGGACAGTGGACCTCCAGGACCGAAGTTGCCTATCCCTGGTATATATCTATAGTAATATTTAGCAAATGAGTTTCTGGTTTTGATGTTATGGTTATAGTTATAAGAAATGTAGTGGTGGAAAGTAACTAATACAAATATATATATATTTTTTCTACTTTCTTGAGTAAAATAACATTTTGGTACTTTTAATTTCACTTGAGTAGAATAAAACTAAAGTATTCAACTTCACTACATTTATTTTTCACCAAAAGTAAAAAAAAAAAAAAAAAAAAAAAAAAAAAAAATGCACCGCTGGAAAAACAGAGTTAGCCAGGCACTTTTCAAACTCCTGGGGTGGAGCCCTGCACTACAGCCAATAACAGACAGGTCTGACTCGGGTACAAAACCAATCAAAACTTCAGGTTTAGCTGTGGGGGCAGGCCGTTCAAACCACGCTTTGCTGTGATTGTCAATCACCGCCGTTTTCGCTTTGAATCAGCATCATTAGCATTTCAGTATTTTAGTAAATGTGAGCTATGCTCTGATCATAGTATGTAGACAGGCAGAGCGCCAATGGAAAAATGACCATCTGTAGGTTTCGTATGAAATCATGCAAAATGCCTATAAGGTGTTTCAGAAAGCTGCAAAGTCTGCAAAATGCAAACATTTTTCTGAACTTATTTCTAATAATTGCCATAAACCTCAAGTTCTATTTGCTACTATTAACTCTGTTTTAAATCCCCCTGTGCATCCCACCTTAGAGCCCTCTACTGCTCTCTGTGACAATTTTGCAAAGTTATTTGTTGATAAGATCACAATTTTAAGATCTCAATTGTCTAACTCAGTGTATACACATGATGTTCCATTATGCTCCTCCATCTGGTCTGAGTTTGAGTCGATTGATCTGGACACATGTAATGAAATCGTTGGTCATTTAAAACCCACTATCTGTCCACAGGATGTTATTCCACCTTCTTTCCTTAGGCAAATTATGGACACTGTTGAACTGGGCCAGTTACTTTTAATTAACGAATGCCTGTCAACTGGTTCCTTCCCTAACAGTCTGAAAGTTGCTGTGGTGACGCCATATCTTAAAAAAAAACTAATCTCGATCCTTCCACTCTTTCAAATTATCGTCCTATTTCTAATCTACCTTTTATTTCGAAGATCTTTGAGAGAGTTGTACTGGTTCAACTCCAATCATACTTATCCCCAAATTCTCTCCATGAAACATTTCAATCTGGGTTTAAAGCTCTACACAGTACTGAATCTGCTCTTTTAAGAGTGTCAAGTGATATTTTCACTGAAACTGACTCTGGGAAATCAATGGCCTTAGTCTTATTAGATTTGAGTTCTGCATTTGACTTAGTTGACCATGAGGTCGTGTTGCGACGTCTGGAGACATCCGTGGGTTTTCGAGGCATTGTCTTGCAGTGGTTCCACTCTTATCTGAACAATAGATGTTTTAGTGTCCGTATTGGTCATCAATCCTCCACTAGTGTAGCTCTGAACTGCGGAGTCCCACAGGGATCAATCCTCAGCCCCATATTGTTTATTCTGTATCTGTTACCTCTGGCTTCCATCTTTAATAAATATGAAGTATCCTTCCATTTGTATGCAGACGATACTCAGATTTATTTTCCTTTAAAACATAATGATAAAAATGGTCTACAACCCTTGTTTGCCTGTTTAAGTGATCTTAAACTTTGGCTTTCAAGTAACTTTCTAAACCTAAATGAAAATAAAACTGTGTGTTTGATGTTGAGCGTGGTTCTCTTGCACCGTATGAAACTCACTGCGCAAGAAATCTGGGCTTTCTGTTTGACCACAACTTAAAATTTGAGAAACAGATCAGTGCTGTTGTAAAATCATGTTTTTTTCAGCTTCGCCAACTCTCTAAAGTGAAACCGTTTTTAACTCAGAGTAATCTTCAAATAGTGACTCACGCATTCGTAACATCACGACTAGACTACTGTAATTCACTTTTCTTTGGTCTATCTCAGTCCTCTCTCTCTCGCCTACAGCTAGTGCAATTTTTATTTTATTTATTTTTTTATTTTTATTTTTTCAGTAGTTTCTTTTGTCCAGTACTGCTCTGCATTTTATTCTCTGCTATGTACAGCACTTTGGTCAGCCTTGGTTGTTTTTAAATGTGCTTTATAAATAAATATTTTATTGTATTGTATTGATCATAATTTTTTCAGCTCCTGACCGTCGATATTACACAGCAGTGTAAGTAAATACAACCTCATCTAATGGACGGACACTGCATGGATGGAGCAAGAACAATGTGTCTAAAATACATGTACATACATGTAATTCAGTTTAATGGTAAAAATGTCATATTTAACAGTGCAGTTAAACTAAATGTACGTAGCTAAAATATCCTCAACATTAACATTTAAATAAGAGCGCATGCATTTTTTTTTGTTCATCTGACTGATAGATCAACCATGGTTTATCTGCCAATCAGATTTTTTTTTTCATTTATTTATTTTATTATTATTTATTTATTTATTTATTTATTCATTTATTTATTTATTTTTTTATTTTTTTTTACAAGAAATGCATTTATTAAGACACTGAACTGCTGTATCTCTTCATGACCACATCAAACTTTTTGAGACTTTTGAGACGAGTACTTCAACTTCGCTCAGCGCCAGGTGCAAGTGAAACAAGCAGAAAAATAAAGGGACTTTAGTAGAACAACAGTGAACTGGATCTGGTAAGATGTTTTTAGGCTATATAAGTCAGTACAATAAACATTCCTCTCCTGGAAGCTGTTTTAAGGTGCTCACGGTGCACACTCTTTACGCGAGTATAAGGCACACCCTCTATATCGCTTTATTAGAAATAGTGCACGCAAGGAACTATGAGAACACAATGTAGTTCTGTCGTAAGTTAATTCATTTGTGTATAGCATCACATTAAAGAACGTCTCTCAAATACATGTACTAAAATATTGTGTAAATATATATTAACACATTGCACTTGCAATTTGCAATTTTTTTTTTTTTTTTTTTTTTTTTTTTTTTTTGTAAAGTACATTCTCGGGTTATTATTTGCTGTTAACTTCCATCCTAAATAACTGTATTCAGCTGTGTTTTTTTAGGCACTAAAACAGTCCAATACTTTATAGTCAATCAAATTTTTATATTTAAATAATGAAGATGTCTGTGCCACCCCAGACTGGTTGCTAGCCCCTCCCTGCTCACCCATATGAAAACAACCTGGCTCCACCACTGGCTGAACACTCTCATATATATATATATATATATATATATATATATATATATATATATATATATATAGTTTTGGCATTTAAGTTTATTTAAAGTTTGCTTAACCCTCCATTGCACCAAGCTCCCTCAGGGGAACACATTTTTATCCAATGCATGTTGTCCACAATTATTGCCACCCTAGAAACTATTTTGAGTAAAATATCTATGAAGTATATTACCATTGAGATGTGTGTGTATATATACAGTACAGAACCAAAAGTTTGGACACACCTTCTCATTTAAAGAATTCCATAACAACTATGAATTAACACATGTTATTATGAAATTATGTATGGAATTATATACATAACAAAAAAGTGTGAAACAACTGAAAATATGTGATATTGTATGTAGCAGAAATGAGTCGAACCAGACAAATTAAAGAGTCTATCAGAGCTGTGTGCATTGAAACGAGAGCCGAACTCCTCAGGAAGTCATAAATCAGTTCTAGTGCCACAAGAACCAAGCAAGATAACCAACCAACCAACTTGTTCACACAACAGCTTTCAACATTAACACCAATAGAATAATTATTGACAATTTTAATTCGAAGAAGAGATTGTCAAAGTTATTGTTCGTGATTGAAATGCAACGCTGGACATCACATGTAAACCCAGGAGATCAAGTTAAATACTTGCATTGACTTCCCACATCAGGCAGAAACAGACTGAAATTCCTAAGGGGGAAGGGCTTTAAACCTTTGTCTTCACAGAAAAGTCCCCTTACCAGAGAATGGCAAAGAAACTGTTTTTTGTACATTATATATGGACCAGAATGAACTCAAAAAGACTTATAAATGAATCGTTCCATTGCTTAACTCCATATTCATTTATGTGTAACCCACACATTTGACTATCATGTATAACCACTTATTGTGTATGTCTTTTGATAACTATAGGATACATAGTCATGTCTAGTATTGATATAATCAAATTTTCTTGCTTGATGTTGTCCTGACAATCATTTATTTGTAAAATATATCATAATCATGTTATAGGAATCATGTCCAAAATTAGACCCTGTGAGGCAAGAACCACATGCTTGGTAAGATAAACAAATGATTTATGATACTCCAGACCCAAGACCATATCTGATTGGTCAAGGCAACATTTGAGGGGTGGCCAACAAGGAAGTTTAAATACTTTGGACCCCATGAAATTTGGCTTTTAGTTCTAGCATTGCTTGTGCTATCAGTCATGCCTTGCTTTTAGTTCCAGCCTTGCTCGTGCTATCAGTCATGCTATTAGTCATGCCTGCTCTTAGCTTTTAGCTTGTAGCTTTGCTACCTAGCTTTAGCTTGTAGCATCTAGCCATGCGGTTAGTCATCATTGTTCTTTGAGCGCAGTTCCAGCGTGCATGCCTGCTGCTACTATGCCACGATGAGAAGGAACACAACCTAGTCTCGTCAAACTTTATTTATTTTCTTTTCCGTTTGAGAGTTTCGTGTTCTGAGTTAAGTTTTGTAACGTCCATTCAACTTAAACCAGCGAACATGACTCTGCACTTTCAGCCAACGCCCAACAACCACGGGATTCCCAAGACGTCACTTCAGAGACTGAACTTCCAGCCAATCAACGACCTCGGGATAGCCCTTTCACCGAGGCTCCCTCTTCACAGGAGATGCAAGTAACTTTACCTCCAGACTGTGACCTTTACTGGTGTATCTAATATAATTTTAACCTCATTGAGGAACTCAATGCGAGCGCTAATTACGTGATTGATGGTTGTTCATGTTTATGCAATTTAACGTATTGCTGTTAACTTGGGATTCCATATTTCCATTCTCTTAAACTCATCTTTCCCTAACTTTCGACCTTCCTGCAACTTGTGTGAATGTGTGTGTGCGTGTGTTTATGTATTAGATTAGTTTATATGTCTTAGATTTATCTAATAAAGCCTTATTCATATTGAAAAGAGAAGTATCTTGTGTTTTGTGCTTACAAGTTAATGTCTTAAACTGCCGATCTTGTTACTGTGCTAATTGATAGTGTTTTCACTATAGTTTGGATATTAGTATCCAGCGCAGATTTGATGTTAAACGGCTCGTTCACTGAACCGCAGGGCGTCTCCGTGAACAGCCGTGAAACAGTGATTCTGTTCAAATTCCCTTTAAAATCTTAAATGATTCCCTTTGAGCTAAATTGACCTGTTTCCCTTACATGTAGGTTCTTCAAAGTAGCCATCTTTTGCTTTGATTACTGCTTTGCACACTCTTGGGATTCTCTTGATGAGCTTCAAGAGGTAGTCACCTAAAATGGTCTTCCAACAGTCTTGAAGGAGTTCCCCGAGAGATGCTTAACACTTGTTGGCCCTTTTGCCTTCACTCTGTGGTCCAGCTCACCCCTAAACCATCTCGATTGGGCTTCAGGTCCAGTGACTGTGGAGGCCAGGTCATCTGGCGCAGCACCCCATCACTCTCCTTCTTGGTCAAATAGCCCTTGATGCCTTCAGTGTGACTCTACAATTTCCATAGTCATGAAAATAAAGAAAACTCTTTGAATGAGAAGGTGTGTCCAAACTTTTGGTCTGTACTATATATATATATATATATATATATATATATATATATATATATATATATATATATATATATATCGCACATATCAGAATAATAATGTCTGGCCGTTCTGGTGCTCAGTGCTCTGTAGCGTCGATCAGAGGGCAACAGTTTAAAGAATGAGTGTGCTGGATGTGAGGGGTCCAGAGTGATTTTACTAGCCTTTTTGCTCACTCTGGATGTGTACAGTTCTTGGAGAGAAGGGAGGGCTGTAACAATGATTCACTCAGCTGTCTGGACTACCCTATGTAGTCTTCTGAGGTCAGATTTGGTAGCTGAGTTGAACCAGACAGTAACTGAAGTGCAGAGGATGGATGATGATGGTGGGATAAGGGTGAGCAGAGGGGCTGCCAGACGACAGGGGTGGAGGAGGCAGTAGTGGGAGGGTTGGTGGGTATTTGTGAGCCAACAGGAGCAAAAGCCCTTCTTGGGCCGAACTTGGGAATGGAAGACCTCTCTGTGTGGTACTCGGAAATGGGAGTTGAAAATGATTTGTAATTTAATATACCCAAAGCAAGGGGGTAATCCACACTAGCAATTGCAGTGACACACGGACATGACGATTCAGATCTGACAAAAGACAGACAGCACAGACTGGGACTCAAATGCTCCGGAATGAGGACAAATAACATGACAGACCTGAACTAAATGACATGAATAACAACAGGGAAAACTAGCTCACGGAGAGCACATGGGAAGGAAAACTCAACAAAACAGTTCCATATTCCTAACACCTTGTGTGTCCAATTTACTATTTGAATTTTTTTTTTTTCGATTTTGTTATTATTATTATTATTTTTTTAAATAAAATACAAATCATCTTCTTGAGTGGAATTGGATGCATCCATTATACATAACGTTGCAGTTATCATGTATTTAAGGTTTAATATATATATATATGTATGTATGTATGTATGTATATATATATATATATATATATATATATATATATATATATATATATATATATATATATATATATATATGTAGTCAGGATATTCACAAGAGGCAGAGGTAAATGAATTCAAAGCACAGTGTTTACTTAAAAAAATCAAGTGCACGGTGAATAGTTGGGGTTTCAGGTTCGGGCTATGTGCAGATCACAGGGTGCGGGGCTGAAGACAGCTGAGTACTTCCATTGCAGGAATGCCAATGCCACACAGTCACAGATTGTTAATACTCTTTTCCTTCTTTTTCAGACGCAGAAGCTTTCGAGCCGACTCGGGGAAAACACGGGAGACTAGAGGGTTCGTTGGATCTCATAAAAAAATAGCCTTTTAAGATTATTATTAAAAGTACTTTACTTTGTAAAACAATAATCTTAGAATCTCATATGATTCTCTGTCATGTATCAGTTATGACAACAATAACATGGCAATTGGTAACCGTTAGTAACTGAAAATTTGGCAATTTTTGAATCAGTTCAATCTCAGCTGTACATTTTCATTTAATCTTTTCTGAGGGTTAAGTTTATAATTTTACTTGATCATTTATTTATTTATTTTTAAAGTATACATTTTCATGCAATTTAAATCATACCAAGTCAAACAAATTCCTCACCGGTTCATCAAAACATAGTTAGATTGGTTGTGTAAAGTAGTTTAGGTTGGTTATCTAATGAAATTTATATATATATATATATATATATATATATATATATATATATATATATATATTAATAATAATAATCATTTTTATTATGTTGCTTGTAATACAGAAGCTTAAAGCAAGGTCTTATAGTTTAATTTGACGTCTTTACACCTGTCGACAACATATTATGAAGTGAATAGACAGTTAATATAAGGAAATATGACATTTTCATACAAATAAAATTGTACAAAGTCATACAGATTCAGCTCCAGTTCGCCAAAAAATTATTACATTATCTCTCTCTCTCTCTCTCTCTCTCTCTCTCTCTCTCTCTCTCTTTCTCTCTCTCTCTCTTTACATTGCTTCTGTTAAGCAGTGGCTTAAAGGAATAGTTCATACAAAAATAAAATATGCTGTAAATGTGTTTAAACTCATGCCAGCCAAGATGTACTGTATATACAGGAATATAGCATTACTGTACATCACTTGCTCCTTTAAAGCAAGGTGTTCTAGTTTAATTTAATGAAAACATGGCTTTCCATCTGTCAACAGCATACGTGTGAGCATTTTGAGCTTTATCTTTTATAGAGAAAGTGTGCGTTAGAGAGCGAAAGAGAGACAATGCATAATCAGTATCCTCTCCTTGACTAATGATGCTGTCAGTACTGGCCCCTGTGCGCTCATCCTCAAACACGGGTCACACGCCACAGAGCACAAGGTCTCAGACCTTCTTCCATCTCTCAACTGACTTTCCTAGCAATATCATGAAAAAAAAAAAAAAAAAAAAAAATCAAAATACCCCCACACAAACACTTCCTCTCTGTCACAGCAGTTCTTCAGCCTGATGCTCAGTCTGTGGAGGCCCAACTGCTCCTAATTACTTCACCGACCTCCATCTCGCCTGCAGTCCACATGCTACCACAGCACTGCTTCCACTCAGCAAGGCAATTAGCAGAGGAGAATCAGGCATTGCTGTTCTGTAGTGGCTCCAAGCACTGATCCAGTGCTTGAGGGTGAAGTTTGAGGCGGTTCCCCAGCTCCAATTACTGACCAGCGCTGCTATGCTCTTCAGAATAACAATACGTGGAGATGAACAGATGCACTTGTGCATCCCACCATCTGTGTGACTGCTCTATTGAGGCTTCGTAAAACAGTCTCCTCCAACCAAAAGGAGCACTTATAAGACACCTTTCTAGAGACATTAAAACTTCAGTGGGGTTGTGAGCGGTGAACACTGACACATGTTTCTGCAGCTTGTTAATAATGTAGCACAGTTTCAGGACTTTAGAGGCACTGATTAAATTTCAAATCCCAATGTTTTTATTTTTTTTATTTTATTTTTTTTGTTATGTGCCATATGAGGATCATTTCAGGTTTTGTAGCAATAACGCTTTGCAAATAATGATCCAGTGAGGTTAGCTAATTAACAGCCAATCAAACCAAGAAACACCCATAGTCTATTCATTGGCTAGCTTATGGATTTTGCACATAAAACAAGTACTGTATTTATAGAAGACATTAGACATGTGTTTGTGTATTGTACAGATTTTCCACAAATTTTAAGTTCTTTTTTATGTTCTCCACAAATATTTGTCACATCAGTTTTTGTCTTTGTTTGTTTGTTTGCTCGCTTGCCTCAATAAACTAATAATTTGATAATTTGCTGCTTATTGACAGTAGGGAAGTGTTTGTAGTCGCTTATATATGGATAAAGGGATCTAAAACGTGGTCATTCAAAATAAGGCATTAATAGTGTGCTTAATAATTACTAAATAGCCAACATAGTAATATGCATGCTAGTAAATAATGAGAATTTGTCATTATAATAAAGCATTACATGTGTGTGTGTGTATACTGTATCAATTAAGTAGTTTATTCGTTTATGATTTTTGAAGTAATCTTGCATAACCTCAGCCCTAAACTGTAAGTAAAATCAATATAACTTGTGACTGGCCACTTTATATGTCAGTCAGACTTCTTTTCTTCTTTTAGGCGGATCTTGACTATAATGAACTGCAATGTAAAATGAGAACTTTTGCTGTTTATTCAAAGATCATGCTATATAAGATTAACCTAAAACTAAGATAAAGCTAAACCTAAATATGTTCTCTGTACTCAATACCTGATCCTTTAACTTCTCTCCTAGAAGAAGTCTTTAAAAAAAAAAAAAAAAAAAAAACTCATTGTGATCAAAAACCACTTACAGTGACAGCAAATTGTGCTGCAAACAATACACCTTTGCCAGATCTGCTAGGCAGCATAAGTTAATAACAGCTAAACATATGTAATGGTGCACCCCAAAGCAGCAAACACATATCAGGATGATGCCTCAGATTTCAGTGAAAGAGAAAAAAGGCAGACAGAGAGAGAGAGAGAGAGAGAGAGAGAGAGAGAGAGAGAGAGAGAAGGAAAATGTGAACATGTAAACCACATAAACAACTGCATTGCAGTCAGTCTGTTTTTGTTATTGCACACCAGTTGCATGAAGTAATATTACCTCTGGCTTTAATTCCATAACTCTTTGATGCTTCTGTCACAGATGAGCAGCATATGGAGAATGCAAATGTTTATTGCAAAAGAAGGCAATGTGACCAGGTGTAAATTTTAACCCCTTCCCACCCTACTGTTCCTATTGCTTTTAGCTTGGAAACATTTTGTATTATTATTGTTGAATGTTAATGTACAGTTCTACTGCTTATTTTATTTTTTTATTATTTTATTTTATTATTATTGTTTTTGTGGAATACAGTACTTTGATAGAATGTTAAAATATCTAACTAACTAAACAAAATAATTTTTATTGACCTTAATCTACTGAATAGTAGTGTATAACATATAGCTGTGAAAACAACCACTGAGAATTTACAGTTTAACACAATTAGGTCGTAATTTGGTTTGCATATCATCTAATCAACAATCTGGGTACAATGTTCCCTCCATTTTATCACTCCAGAGTCTCACATTTTCAGCCATGAGAGATGCCAATTTGTTTTGTGGATATTGATAATGATTTTTGGAATGGTGTGTGTCTTATTACCCAGCATTCAATTGAGTTTGAGTTGTGTTGTAGCACAGTCTTCCAACAAGAGTGACAGCACAGATCCTCAGACTGATCCTGATATCCATATTCTGTTGACTTGTTCGCCCACTTCTCCTGAACTATCGTTATTTTGGAAGTTGACATGCAGTATGAAAGGCACATCAGCCTGTCCCTGCTTTTACATTATATCTAAACATGTCTGTTCCTGGTGAGATTGACTTGTTTTTTCTTCGGTGAAGACTGAGGGCACTTTGGTCAGGCTGGGTCCAGGCTTGCGGGAGGTGCTGTTCTCTGTGACATAAACAGGACCTGAGAGTCCACTTCTCAAGCACTCAGAAAGGATATGTGTCTTCAGGCGAAACAGCCCATCTAAATGATCAAAGACACAGCACTTTTGTTCCCATCCTGCCATGTTACATGAGTCAGCTCAAATCACAAAGTGTATCCATCTAATATGGTTAAATTTACATGCATGCTTACCCAAGGGAGAAATAAACATGTTGTTTTGGAGCGAAGGTAAAGGTGGCAAATGTACTCATAATTGCCTCATGCTTAGCAGTGATGCTATTCAACATCTTGTGTGTATGGTAAAGCTTGTTTTCTGTCACTTAATTATGATCAAGTTATTGTATTATGGCTATTTATGCATCAGAACACTGGCATTAGCATGCATTTTTATTATAAAGACCATTTTAACAATGTTATACTTTGAAATATTGTATGGCAGTGCTTCATAATTGCTAAATCTAGCAGGCAATCTTTGGTCTTTAATCTATTAAGATTTTTAAATAAATAAAAAAAAAAGAAAAGAGGCAATAGGCTGTTTGATATAAAATTACATTTCATTGTAATATACAATATGCACTCCGAGAACTACATTTCTGCGGTTATTAATACGTTTAAATGAAAATGAGTCCATGGTGTTTGATATAAATTTATGGGATCTAGGAAGGAGGACCCAATTGCAGTGTGAGATAACAATGGTTTGACAAAACAGACTGATACAAGAGGGTAGTGAAGTGCACAGAGATACCACAACAGGAACACAGTAAACCGAAACAGCTATGGAAGGCCACTAGGACAGCTTCAGAAAACAACTGGCAGGATACTTTGGCAACAGAGGGGGTGGCAAGACCAGGCTGATGGAAAAAAAAAGACCACACAAGGCACCATAGAGCAGAGTTCAGACACTTATAGACCGCCGGCTCTGAAGCAGACCAAGTGCCAGGCAGGTAGATCCAGGGCAGGACACATGGGAACAGGCGAGGAACTCGAACACAAGACTAGACAAGACAAAGCTCCACAGAAACTAAATTAACCCAAGACAAAAGAAGCCATTACCAATTTAACCAATTAGAATATCAAACAAAACCAAGAATCAGGACTAGAGAAACTAAATTAACTATTACAAATAGGAGTAAAAAGCAAAAACAAACAAAATACTAAAACAAGGAGCAAGACAAGAACTGGACAAAACAAGGGCACAAGACCAACCAGGCAGGCAGGCAGGCAGGCAGGCAGGCAGGCAGGCAGGCAGGCAGGCAGGGAGGGAGGGAGGGAGGCAGGGAGGGAGGGAGGGAGGGCGGAATGGACACATATTCATCCAGAGACAGAGGGAGTAAAAATGACCACAAACCAGCAAACACAAATGGGTAAGGGGCACTATAAATAGGGAGGAACACAAATGAGGAACAGGTGAGCACAATAAGACAAACAAGGCTAACAAGGGGGCGTGGTAAAAAGGAAAACAAGGAGGAGGGGCTAAAGGAGCACACAGCCGAGAAAACAATTAACAAGGTCATGTTCTGACACAAGAAACAAAACAAACAGTGACAGTGCAAAACCCTGACAATAATATTTAATCTAATTGTAATTACAGTGAGGAAAATTGCAGTAGCCAAGGCGAGCTGACTGACATTATCAAGTACGCTGCTGTTTGCAGAATTACCAGACTTGCATCGTCCCGAACTACCATGGAAGCAAGTCCAAAATTTGCATACTTGATATTGAGAAAGACTCACAGACGTAGGTCACCAGACTATTTGCGTAATATTCTCGGTACTTTAGACCTGTACGGAAACAGACAACAACAGGTCTGGGGGAAAAATAAGTTACTGGGACAGATTCCAAGTAATTTCGGTGGACAAAAAAGGCTTATGTAAACATAATTTTGTAAAAAATCTTATTTAGGACATAACTAAATAAGTAAATAGATAAATAAATATAAAAATAACCTGCATTTTGTGTGATCGGTCTTGTTTTGTAATTTTTACGAGAAATATGAGTGATTTCTTTGTGAGAAGAACTTATCTATGTGTTACTGACTGTAACATTGGGCATTTAATTGTAATTCATTTTAATCTAAGCATAATATTTAGAAATAATTTTAAAGGGTTAGTACATTGGATTTTTGAAGTTAAAGGGACAATAAGTAACTTTTTAGGTATTTTATTATCTAAAATCAATATTTTTATTCATAAATATGCCCTCAATGGTGTGCAAATACCTATGCCAATGTTTAAACTAATCCTCATAAATGAAGAATTTATTATCTTTATATACATGGGACAGGTTGGTCGACGGAGGCTTCCATGTAGTTCCGCCATCTTGCAAAACTATAATAGCAGAGAGGGACAAAAAGTACTAAGCCAACGCGTTTCCACAGCGCGTTTTCGGTCAGAGCCAGAAACGCAGGTGCAGAGCAGTGAGAGGCGCTTGAAACTGCACCGGCAAGTTTAAAAGTCTGGATTGCATTCTTATTATGGACCATACATATGCCGCACCACAGGAGAAGAAAACATCATCGCCAAAACAGTCAAAAATAGAACGTAAAAGGAAACGTGACCGTAGATTACAGAAAACAAGAGTTAATGTTGGGGAAGCTTTTTCTAGGTGGAAAGAGCTAATGCTTGATAAAGATTTCAAAAGAGACGCTGAAGTGGCCAGTTTTCTTCTCGACAGGTAAGTCAGTGTTACAATCTATATTATAATATTTTTATTTTATATCTAACAATGCATATAATTCAGAAAATATAACGAATAAATTAGACATAACTACTAATTACAATATTTCATGTTTTCCACAGTCAGTAATTCATACTGTAACATTCGTTTGTTAGTTGTCATGTTGCAGTTTGTTTGAAATAACACCTGTTCACCTGAAGGAAAACTCGACGAAGTGCTATTAGAAGACATCCTGTCAAAGATTTTTGGTACATATCGCCTACCGTAGATGCAACGCGCATTTGAAAAAGCGAGGCGCTGGAGAGCAAAATTAGTTTGAATGCAAAATACAATTTCACCACTAGATGGGAGTAATTCCTACTTAGTGTCCCTTTAAATAAAAAGCTTCCTTCCATAAAAAAAAAATGTGTCTCACACAGCCCCAGGGGTGAACAAAGGCCTCCTATAGTGAATCGATGCGTTTTTACAGGAAAACATATCAATTTTCAAACGTAATAATCACTTTAATATAGCTTGCGCCAGTTTAATGATGCATGAGCTCATCATTCTTCTGAAAGAAGAAAGTCATATACACCTAGGATGACTTGAGGGTAAGTAATTTATGCCTTAATTTTCATTTTTGGGTGAACTAACCCTTTCACAACCTAATTTGGCAAACTCACAGAAAGTGGCGCCCCTTGACAGCAACGTTTACTCCACTATTCTCATTTATTTCTCTGTTGGTAAGAGACATTCTGTCTATCTGTCTGTCTGCTCCAAGATGCTGTCGTTGCTTCCTTCAGATGACAAAATATTGAAGAAGAACAGTATTGCTTTTCACTGGGGATGTTCTTTAGCCACAACCGGGTGAAGCTGTTAATTTCATCCGAGGAGGAGGGTTTATCTAGGTGTAATTTATTAAGATGGAGACCGTTCTGATCCTGAACATCTTGAATCACACTTGACTTCATATAGTTTGAGACTGAATCAACAGACTGGATTTTTTTTATAGTATACAAGCACAAGGAAAGCTTCCAATATGTGGGAACTGCATGTATCATTCATCACAGAAGGATATGATATCTGTTTATTTACATTATATTCTGGGAAAATTCATGAAGGGAATCTACATTGGATTTGAAGTTTCAATACCATAGGGACAAAAACAGAGGGCAATCTGTCTAACCTGTATTTTTATTGCATGCACTGCTGAAAACGTTAGGCTACAGGCTTTGCAAATGCAGTTCTTGTCCTTTCCTAAATCCTTCAATGAGAAAAGTATCTGAACTAGTTCCAAAAATCTGCAGTATTTTAAAATGTATTGCAGATAAGAGGATAGAAGATGGAAATTGTGTTTATAAAAGCCAACAATTGAGTGATGTAACAGTCAAAGAGCAGCCTGGGGGTGTAGACAAACTGCTAAAGACGAATAGAGGTCCTGGTCCTTTAGGTCGCAGATAAAGCGGATATATTCCAGAGTTCAAGGAAGATTCAGAGCGCTCTCATTTCATCATGAACCATGTGACTCTTAAACACTTGAGTTGGCACAGCATTGTGAGTGTTTGACATAATAATCCTTCTGACTCTTTCTCATCTGTTCCCTTTCAGAGAATCTAAAACTGCAGCTGCCAGTTCTCTGCAGCATGCAGAAAATCTTTTAAATGATATAAATCTACACAAATCACTCTTTTAATCCAGGATGAAATACTTGCTAGGCAATCTCTTGCTACTTTTGCATTTTTCATGTGATCTTTTCATCTTCAGGCAGTTCATATCTTTCTGCTCTTTTTTAAAAATCTTTTATAGTTTTTAGTGCATATTAAAATGTTACAGGGTTTCGTGCTGGACTGGAATTGACAGCAGGAAAATCAATGGACTGTCGTGGTTTTAATCAAGGAAAACCATTTGACACAAAATGTAATTTTATTTTTTAGCCTTATCCCACAACCAGACTTTCAGTCTTTAAAGATGAAAATCCATCTTGAAAGTATGATTATCGAATGTTTAAAGTTATGATAATGTAAACACTAATCAGAAATTGTAATGAACTCTTTGTCAGGTTTGTGACATGGTGCGTTATCCTGCTGGAAGATCATACACTGTGGTCATAAAGGGATGGATGTGATCAGCAACAGTACTCAGGTTGGCCGTGGCGTTTTAAACAATGTTCAGTTGGTGCTAAGGGGCCCAAAGTGTGCCAATAAAAAATCCCCCACACCATTATATCATCACCACCACCAGCCTGAACTGGTGATACAAGGCAGGATGAATCAATGCTTTCATGTTGTTTACGCCAGATTCTATTTCTACCACCAGAATGTCACGGCAGAAATTGAGACTCATCAGACCAGGCACCCTTTTTCCAATCTTCTGTTGTCCAATTTTGTTGAGCCTGTGCAAATGGTAGCCTGAGCTTCTTGTTCTTAGTTGACAGGTTTTGCACCCGGTCTTCTGTTGCTGTAGCGCATCTGATTCAAGTTTCAGAGATACTCTGCATACCTGCAATTGTTTTTTTTTTTTTTTTAGTTAATGTTGTCTTCCTATCAGCTGGTCATTCTGGTCTGATCATTCAGTCTGGTCATTCTCCTCAGACCTCTGACATCAACAAGGCATTTTTACCCACAGGACTGCCTCTTACTGGACATTTCCTATTTTTCTGTCCATTCTCTGTAAACCCTAGATATGTTTGTGCATGAAAATCCCAGTGGATCAGCAGTTTCTGAAATACTCAGACCAGCTCATCTGGCACCAACAACCATGTCATGTTCAAAGTCACTTAGATAATTTTTTATCCCAAATCTGATTTTCGGTTTGAAATTAAGCTAATCATCTCGACCATGTTTACAGGCTTAAAAACGTTGAGTTGCTGCCATGTGATTGGATGATTATATATTATTGTTAATGAGGAGCTGAAATTTATTTTTTCTATGAGAAAAGTATGTACAGAAACTGTTAGATTATTTCAAAATGTTTAGATTATTATGCAATAATGTTTAGTCTTTTGTTTGTGTTTGACTTTTATATTGTAGATTAAAGGTCTGGATCAGCATACTTTTATATATATAAGACCAGTACAATGTATATATATATATATATATATATATATATATATATATATATATATATATATATATATATATATATATATATATATATATATATATATATATTATATGCTTTTGGTGGACACATTTTCAACCAAACTCTACAAGTCAAAAAGCGCTCATTTTCGTAAATAAGGCAAACTAATTCATAATAAGCCTAATTTACACAGAAAGCCGGCATGTTTGTACTGAAAAGAATGACAATGAAATAATTTGCATGCAGTACTCAGGACGCAGAGCTATTTCAGCACACTTAGCGCCTCTGGATTGCAGGTGGATAATAGTTAGGTACCACTCGGAAAACTGTTTCGTGAATTCCACCAGAGTGTGTTTTCAAACAAAGCTTTAATTTAACTTTTGGAGGAAACCCAACTGTTGATTCTCATCCAGCATCAGAACAAAAGGAACAAAGTACCCTCTGAGCAATGTGCAACTGAAGGTCTGTTTCAATGTTTCGGTCATCCTTTGGCTAAAGCTTATGCGTCACAAACGCAGATTGTGTGGGAAATCTCCCATGATATTCTCTCTTGAGTAAAAGGTTTTCTCTCCGTTACGTTAAAACCCATCCACTTGTCCTTTTGTTTAAAAGAGGTGCAGACAAATTCAGCACTGTGGGTGGAATCATTCGACAGGCTTTAAGAGAATTTGACTGACAGGGGTTGTCCTCCATTCTCTGCCACCCCTGCTGAGCAACACATCAGTCCTATCTCTCGTCCTCCATCTCTCCAGGCTTTCTCTCGGGTCTCAAGGCAATCAGCGGAGCACACCTGTAGAGCAACCTCGGTAATACGGAGCTGCCATAAAGGGCACGACATCTGTCTACTCATGTGACCTACTGTACATCATGTGAGCTTCAGAGAAACAACTCTGCCTCTTATCACTAAAAGCTTTTTACATGTGGAATAATAACAAAACACACACACACACACACACGTTTGTTTTTGTGAAAAGTAGGGACATCCCATTAGTGTAATGGTTTTTATACTATACAAACTGTATATTCTGTGGCCCTACACCAACCCTACACCTAACCCTCACAGAAAACTTTGTGCATTTATACTTTCTCAAAAAAAAAAAAAAAAAAAAAGTATGTATGATTTATAAGCGTTTTGAAAAATGGGGACATGGGTTATGTCCTCATAAGTCACCCTCTCCATGTAATACCTGTGTCATACCCATGTCATTGCACACACACACACACACACACACACACACGCACGCATGCACGCACACACACACACACACACACAGCAAGACATGGTTGGACCAAGTAGAATGAGTTCTGGATCAACAAACTTTGTATTTGCTATTTAACTTTAGCACAAGCACAGGCTAAATGTATGCACTCTATGTGTAGCAGCTAAAGCTGCACAGTTTTGTTCCCTACCATATAAATAAGACTTTAAAACAGTTGAATAAGAGTTGAATAATTGTGTACCGTATGTCAACAATTATCTCACTGGTGACTATTTATATTTACTATAAGGATTTAAGGATTTTAAAAAAACATCCAGGATGGCAGTATTATCAAAACGCCCACTTGAGTAAATCACTAAATCAGATTAACCTCATAGATGGATCTTTGTTTTTTCCAACTGCTATAAAAAAAGGATTTACAATTTCACATAGCAAAAGAGGAAGACCACAAGCGTGCCAGTGTGGACACACAAATTACACATTCACACTGAAGCCGAGGACAACACCCACCTCCTCAAAATTTTACAATTTGTCAGAGGTGATCTGCAGCACATCCTCATGTAAGACACCATGTCCATTCATTTGAAAAGTATTCTGGTGTGCCAGGTAGAAGGAAAGACAGAGGGAGATAGAAACAGAGAGAAGAAGAAAAGAGCTTGGCAATGTTTCCAACTTAGTTTACCTGAAATTGTCCCACCTTAGATGCGATATCAAGGGGCAAAAGCATTGTACACTATGAAAACAAACTAAATCAGTTTCACTAAACCAGTTGCACATTAGTGTTTACCTACCTCATTTAAAGAGCCAATTACCTCCACAGATCAGAGCTTTACTATAATTACTAATGCTGCTGTGCTTCTGTTGTACACAGTGATCAACAAGAATTTATTTAAATTCCTCAAGAAATAAGATCTATATAAACTGCTGTACCAGAAAATGAGTTCGATTTGAGATTTCCAGCTGTACGGATCACTTTCCTTTAATCTTGTCAAGGTTTCCTGGTGCATTTTGTTGTCTGAAATTTTCTGTCTAATTCTGTTTTTTTCCCATTTTATAGTTTGATGATACATATATATAATCAGAAAGCTAAATCAAGTCAGGTTTTCCACAAAATACATAATTTCTAAGCAATTTTACAGACTAGGCCACTATAAGATCACATGTATCATTGCAGGGATAGAAAATTACTCAACATGTGGTAAATTGTTTAGGTCATATTACCCAACATATTATTTTTATCTGGGAGCTGCAATAAATTAATTACATATATACATACGCACATATTTATTTATTTACTTGTTTTAGTTCATTTATAGTCATTCATTTATATAATATTGCATTACTTGTTTCATAGCACTTCAACATTTCTTTATATTTTCTCAAAGTTCTGCACAGCATTATAAATTATAAATACTGAATAAAATATAGAACATGTCAAGCTTGTTTTATCAGTAACAATGTGCAATGGTGGGATTGGAAATCACAAAAACATAATAATACAAATAAATAAACAAATAAATAAATACATAATATTGATAATAATAATAATAATAATAATAATAATAATAATAATAATAATAATAATAATAATAAACTGTTGTTGTAAATAAATTTACTAGAATTTTTCTGTGCACATTTTGTATTGGTTTGAAAAGTAAAATCAAATTTTAGATTGCAAAAGCATCAGCTTTTTAAGTTTGGCTATGATATCAGCTTTATTTAATTTATTTTCATGTTGAAATGCTCACATAAAAAAAATAAAAAAATAATAATAAATACAAATAAACAATAATAATAATAAATGCTGAACACACCTTGCATCGTGACGTTAAGGGTCTTTTTGTCATTCTGCTATTGTGGAACAGTGAGCGTGAGGCAGAGCCATTGATAGCACATTGCAGTGCTCCAGATCGATGAGTATCTTTAAAACTTTATTAAGTGAAAGTACAACAGGAAAACACACCGAGCTCACTACAATCCCATACCAGAGCAAGGACTTGATTTAGATTAATGGGCATTGTTCTGACAAAGTGAGTATAAATGACCTCTAGCGCATGGTTTCGACAGCTAGATCTAATCTGTAAATGGCGAGCAGAGCAGTCGTTTTCAGTCGTACCTGCCCCTCCTTGGTCTCCTCGGATGCTGTTATTTTACCTAAACTCCAACAGATGTTTTAAACGGCACCAAATTTCATTCGGAAGTGGAAGCTCTGCCCACTAATGTCCTCCCTTATTCGAGAACTGCAAGGTTTCAGCGCTGGTTCGGAACCAGGATCTTTTTTTTTAATGGAAAAATGCAGCCCAATTCCCATTTGTGCTCCGGCTCAAAGCAGTGTGAATAGTTATTGCTTTACTGAGATGATTGTTTAATCTGGATCATTATGAGATGTGAAACGTATGAAAAAGTGAGAAAGTGAGAAGAGTGAGAAAATTGTTCAACAGGTCATTTGCAAATGAAAACTGCCATTTAGGGTATCTTTACATGATGATATATTATCCACAACCACTTCCAATGGTAATTTGTAAACATGTTTGGATGACTTCAACAGACTTTATGCTAATGAGTAGATTAAGTCCCTGCCTTCTCTTACCTGTACACATCTCAATACCTGCCATCACACATAGCCGCTTTTGTCTCCATCTGCTGTAAGGCAATGATGTAAAGATTGCCCTTTGATTGCCCTGGATGACCGACTGAATGCCCCTCAATTACTATCATTAACAGGCTTATACAACAAAATGGAGTTTTATTAGAAGAGGTTACAATTCTCAATTGATTTCTGTCAAAAGAACAGTCTTGGTTTCATTCACTTGCCTGTAATTTAAGTCACAATCTTTGTAGTGCTTCAAGTCAATTAACTCCTTAAATTGCCATTAACTCCCTGCATTGCCATGGCTGATAGGTTCCACTTCAACAGCTCAACCATATGCCACCATTAAGTCAAACAAATCTCATTACGATAATGGGATTTATTTAACAAGAGAAAACTTAATTAGCACACATGAAAGATTTGTGAGTATAGAGGCTAAAGAAGACCAATTGTAAGGCCAGATGCTGTAACACCAGGAGTCTTCCAGCGAGAATGGATGTTCGTAAAGACAGTTGGATTCAGAGCACTTTAAACAATGTTGAAACCAGGTCATTAGGGAGGTAATGCACACCCCACAGAGCATCTGACTGCCATAATTTCTCATTAGTGCTTATAAGAAACCCAGTCTGTAATCAGTGATCAATATTTTGTAAAAGCAAACATTGATGAGCTGTCTTGGTGGGTTAGTCACGGATTCATTTTCCACCATTTATTAGCTTATTTATTTTTCCTAATAGATAACCTGTGTATGTGAGGTTTAAAAGTTGCAAAAAGTGCAAGTTCATTTAAATAATCAAGAACCACTTCAATGATTTTGCTCCAGGCAAAACAGCAGAATTAGGTGAAAAAAAATTGTCAAAGTGTATATTAATTAATTAATTAATTCAAAGCTGTACGGTTATTGGTTCTTTAATAAATCACAGCAATTGGGATGACTGTAATTTATATTCAAAGGCTATGAGACACTAAAGTACAGGTGATTGCTTCAAATTAATTGGCTTTGCAGAGAAAAAAAAAATAATAAAATTAAAAAACATTACAGCCAAAGCACAAACACAGCCATCAGGATAATTACCATCATAATTCAAAGTGGACATGATCCTTCACTAAGCCATTATCAAACATCAATAGCATTCGACCTCATGTTTGAGTAAACATCCCTTATAAAACACAAAGTTAATATTGTTTTGCTATACACAATGCTACTGATACTTAGAAAACGGAAGAAGGAAACTAATTCCTGAAAACTGTCATGGGGAGTGATATTCAAAATATTCAGGAACGGGCTTGGGCACCCCCTGCTACAAAGGGAAAACATCCCGGAGAGCCACAACACTGCGCATTTTCAAACACGGCTAATTCAGGTCATCAGCTTATTAGTAGAAATTTTAAGACCTGAAACGTGTGTGTCAGATAAAAGAGACGTGCAAAATGTGCCGTTTTTGGGGCCCCCCAGGAATGTGGTTGGGAACCACTGCTCTAAGGCACTACTTTGCTTTTACTTTTAGGAACAGATAAGTTACAACGTTTGCCTGCTAAAGTGACAAGCTGTTGTACGCCTTCAAGTGAATTGTTTAAAGTGCTGTTGGTTCAAAAGATGTCCCTTGAGGTAAAACTGTACTTGATTTACAATCTTGGGTACATTATTTTGGTGTTAAAGGACAATAGCAAGATGTCTGACCTAGTATGCTATAGAATCGATTCTGCAGACCTAAAGAACATACTTCATCAACACTGAAGGATTTATTCAGTTATAAAATATATCCACCTTATTTTTCAATGCAGAAGTAAATTACTTTTTGTGAATGTGACTATTTACACTATTTCAAGTCACAAACAAAATTTTGCTTGATTTAAATTTATATTGTGTTGGTTAGCCCCATACAATATCTTATTGGTCCAAATTCCCACACCCATATAGTTATATATTTAACATACTATTTGGACTGGATGTGACTTGAAAACTTTTGGTCGTATCATGCCTGGTTAGAAAACGACGTTGCATTTGTCATCATACAGCTTTTAGTTCTTGTTTACAATACATCCAACTGCATGAACTACAGTGCTTGTAACTTATAAGGGCTTCCACACCAGAGGAGTGTTTGCATAGCTTCCATAACCATTGACAGAAGTACCCGCTTTATGGCTTATTCAAACTTCAGGAACTGGGAATGATCTTGGTTATAGGAATGGGGCAGCTGAGGCCTAATAGTTTAAATTGGATTTGTAACCTGAGGTTTGCAGGTTTGATTATCAGTACAGGCAAAGATTGTAGGTGGGGGACTGAAAAGCACATTCTTCCACCTGCAATACCCATGACTGAGGTGTCCTTGAGCAAGGCACCTTACCCCCAATAGCTCCCTGGGACACATTTGGGATTAAATTAGCTTCTACTTCAGAGCATGGTCTACCTAAACAGTATCTACTACCAATGATGTACTGTAAGTGAATGTTAACTGGTCGAATAGATGCATTGCACTCAGGACTGTAGCTAAGGTTTGCAGGGACCCGCTGTAGGTTGTACCCATAGGCCCTATTTGAAATTGTGTAAATATCACAAATAAATAAAAAGAACAAAGGTTTTGTTAGATATTTGTTAGAGGTGTGCAATTATTTTCAGGGAAATGCACGGCTAACGTAGTTCCACGCAGCTCTCTTGACCGCATTACAGCTCCAAATCACTTTCCATAGTTAAGTGTACAGTCACGCAGTTTGCACAAATAGTTGTTGTCAGCACTGCCCTGCCCCAGTTAGCCTATATAGTGTAGCAACTTAATAGCTACACATGACATTTCTCACTAGCGAGGTAATATCAACGCTGTTTAGAGGCGCACAGAGGTAGCCCTATTCACACACGCGCTCTCTCTCTCTTGCTCTCTTTCTTTCTCTTTCTCTGTGTGTCTCTGTCTCTCTCATTCTCTTTCTAATAACTTCATTAATAACTGCATTAGAATGCTATCAACAGCCCAAGCCTCCATTATCAGCTTTAAAATTGCATTTTGGAACTAGCAAAAAGGCACTGGATGAGATGAGGAAGGAATAACTCTACTCTGCTTCACATCGTGGCCGCATCACCACCTCGGGTGTGCATGATTTTTCTAATAATTCAACAGCCCGTCATCAATTATTCCTGACATAAATTCTTGTAAAAACTACCAAAGGTAATTCAGTCCAGAGCAGTGAGTGATTTTCTCTCTTTTTCTTTTCTTTAAAACACGATGCATGAATCTAGTATGCACATCCAGTTTCTTTCTCTACTATATACGTTCTCTTAAGACATAACCAACAGATTTTTGAGGATATTCACCAAGATGGGTATTTCTACATAATACTGTATGTATTTGTTAAAAGATCTATTAAAAGTTATCTCCTGAACTACAGCTTCACTTTCATTTACCTTTTCAGTCTCTGAATTCCTCTCACATGACTTCCTACTCAGTATTTAACAAAACTATATTTTCTAAATTGCCTAAATGTCAAAATTAGTATTTAAGTACATTATGACCATATACTATATTTGTCACGGTAGGAAATCCAGTGTTTCCTCCGTGTCATGTTTTGTTATTGTTTTTGTACTTACGTTGTCTCCATGTGCTCGTTTAGTTGATTGTCATCACCTGGGTGTTGATTGTCTCGCTCCAGCTGATCGTCATCATACCTCTGCTACTTATACTCACCTCGCTCTCTCTCTGTTGTCAGATCCTCTCTTATGTCTCCATGCACTAGCTGGATTACCGTCCTCCGTGTTTGTGTGCTGGTTTGGATTCGTGTTGTCGTCCGCGTGTCAGTGTTCCGGTCTGTTCCTGGTTCCAACCATTGACCACCTTCACCTGCACCGCTGACTTCACCATCCCGCTCTTCTCACGCCACCGTAGACCTTCCTTGCCATTGCCAACACTCTGGACACTCTTTATCAATAAACAACATCTGATTGCCTGCAATTGCTTCCTCCTCTTTTATCTGTCGTTACAGTAGGATCTGACCATCATGGAAGCAGCAGGCGATCGCTCCCCATCTCATCTCGAAGAATTTCTGCAACGAGCTGTGGGTCGTATGGATCGCCAAGACAAGGCGATAGATGAGATGGGTCGAGCCTTCCAAGCAATGGTGACGAAGGTGTCCGAGCTCGTTCTCCAGACGCAACAACAACAACAATCGTCACCCGCTGCGCCTCCCACGCCACCCACACCGCCGATCGTCTCCAGGGGGATTTCCCAGCCCGAACCACGCCTCCCCATCCCGGAGAAATATGCGGGTGAGCCAGAGTTCTGTCGATCATTTCTGTCTCATTGTTCTCTGCACTTCGCCCTGCAGCCCCGCACGTTCTACACCGAGGAAATGAAGGTGGCATTCGTCTTATCTCTACTTACGGGAAGGGCTGCCCTCTGGGGGACGGCGGTGTGGGAGAACCAAGACAGCTGCTGTGCCTCGTTCCACGCACTTTCGGAAGAGATGAGACGGGTCTTCGACCGCTCCGCCGCCGGGAGGGAAGCGGCTTGGCTTCCCACGGACCTACGTCAGGGGGAAAGGTCTGTTTCCGATTATTCGATTGAGTTCCGCACCCTGGCGGCGGAGTGTAAGTGGAACGAGGAGGCGCAGTGGGATCACTTCCTGCATGGGTTGGCTGACCGCATCCAACAGGAGATCCGCGCCGTCGAGCTCCCCACTTCTCTCAACAGTCTGATTGACCTAACCATCAGAGTGGAGAATCGACTCGATCAAGCCACCAGACGGAGGGGGAGAGCAGTTCTCGCGAACAGACCGGAGGCTCAGTATCAGCGCTCAGATGTTGCGGTCAGCCCACCGGGAGATCTTGAACCCATGCAGGTGGGGCGAGCTCGGCTCTCCCGGGAGGAGAGGATCAGGCGGAGATCCCTGGGACTATGTTTATACTGCGGCAGTCAAGAACATCACATCCAGCGTTGTCCGGTAAAAGACCAAGCCCGATAGTAAGACGGAGGCTACTATCGGGTGGGATCTCTGCCAGAAAGACCTCATCTACATCGACACTCCTTCCGGTGAGTCTACGGTGGTCCACCCACGCACTCGAGCATCACGCCTTGTTGGATTCTGGGGCAGAGGGTAATTTCATGGACTTCCAGTTCGCTAGTAAGCTTAACATTCCTCTCACCTCCCTCAAACACCCCATTGCACCCTTTGCTCTCAATGGACACAGACTACCAGTCATCACTCAGACCACCTTACCGGTTTCCCTCACCACATCTGGCAATCATACTGAGGAGATATCATTTTACATTACGGACTCACCTCAATCCCCCATCGTTCTCGGTCACACCTGGCTTCAGAAACACAACCCCAGCATCAATTGGCGCCTTGGATCTGTGGTTAGCTGGAGCGAGGAATGTCATTTGTCTTGTCTTTTGTCTGCTGGTGTTAATGTTTCTGAGTCTGTGTTTCAGGGGGAAGCAGTGGATTTGGCTAGCGTGCCCGCGGAGTACCACGACCTGAAGGAGGTGTTCAGTAAGTCTCGTGCTGATTCTCTTCCTCCTCATCGTCCCTATGACTGTGCGATAGAGTTATTGCCAGGTACTTCTCCGCCTAAGGGCAAGTTATATTCTTTGTCTGTTCCAGAAACGGCGGCCATGGAGAAATATATATCCAGTTCTCTAGCAACGGGGTTTATCCGCCCTTCCTCTTCTCCAGCGGGGGCGGGGTTCTTTTTTGTGGGAAAGAAGGACGGATCCTTGCGACCTTGCATTGACTACCGAGGGCTGAACAACATAACGGTAAAGAATACCTATCCTTTGCCGCTTATGTCTTCAGCTTTTGAGAGGTTGCAGGGAGCGTCCGTTTTCACTAAATTGGACTTACGTAATGCTTATCATTTGGTCCGCATCAGGGAGGGGGATGAGTGGAAGACTGCCTTTAACACCCCTAGAGGCCATTTTGAGTACTGCGTTATGCCGTTCGGGCTAACCAACTCGCCGGCAGTCTTTCAAGCACTCGTTAATGACGTGTTGCGAGACATGGTCGATCTGTTCATATATGTTTACCTGGATGACATATTGATTTTTTCTTCGTCTCTCCAGGAACACGTGCAACACGTACGACGAGTGCTTCTGCGGTTGCTAGAGAATGGATTGTTTGTCAAGGCGGAGAAATGCGTTTTTCATGCACAGTCTGTTTCTTTTCTAGGACACATCATTTCGACTGAGGGTGTTCGCATGGATCCTGAGAAGGTTAAGGCTGTGGTAAATTGGCCATCCCCAGAGTCTCGCAAGGCCCTGCAGAGATTTCTGGGGTTCGCCAATTTTTACCGGCGTTTCATTCGCAATTTCAGCCAACTAGCCGCTCCTCTGACCGCCTTGACCTCCCCTAGTTTGACGTTCAGGTGGTCAGACGCAGCTGAGACTGCGTTTGCCAAACTGAAAAGCTGCTTTGTTTCAGCTCCCATTCTCGTCACCCCTGATCGCTCACGTCAATTCATAGTGGAGGTCGACGCGTCAGAGGTGGGGGTAGGAGCAGTGTTATCCCAACGCGCATCCTCAGACGGAAAGGTGCATCCGTGCGCGTATTATTCTCACCGTTTATCTCCTGCAGAAGTTAATTATGACATTGGCAATCGAGAGTTGTTGGCAGTCAAACTTGCACTGGAAGAATGGCGTCACTGGCTTGAGGGGTCGGGTGTACCTTTCATTGTATGGACGGACCATAAGAATCTCGAATACATTAGAACCGCCAAAAGACTTAACTCCAGGCAGGCTCGGTGGGCATTGTTTTTCGGTCGTTTCGATTTTACACTTTCTTACCGGCCGGGTTCCAAAAACATCAAACCCGATGCTTTATCCCGTCTTTTTGAGCGTTCCGATCGTACTGCTACTCCCGAGCCCATTTTACCGGGGACCATCATTATCTCCGCGCTCAGGTGGGAGGTCGAATCGAAGGTGTTGACCGCCTTAGAAGGGGTAACGCCCCCGGCTCGTTGCCCACCGAACCGATTGTTTGTGCCGGAGAGGTTACGGTCAGACGTTCTCCAGTGGGGTCATTGTTCCAGTGTTGCTTGTCACCCAGGGGTTAGTAGAACTAGATTTCTGGTCAAGCAACGATTTTGGTGGCCTGGTATGGCTCGTGACGTCCACGATTTCGTCTTGGCTTGTTCAGTTTGCGCTATTGGTAAGACTTCCAATCGACCTCCAGATGGGTTACTCTTACCGCTGTCTGTCCCTTCAAGACCCTGGTCCCACATTTCGCTAGATTTTATCACCGCCCTCCCGCCCTCTAAAGGCAATACGGTGATTTTAACCGTAGTGGACCGGTTCTCGAAGGCGACTCATTTTATTCCCTTGCCCAAATTACCTTCAGCCAAGGAAACAGCGGTAGCTGTCATTGACCACGTCTTCCGCATACATGGCCTCCCGACAGACGTGGTTTCTGACAGGGGTCCCCAATTTGTGTCCAAATTTTGGCGAGAATTTTGTAAATTGTTAGGAGCGACTGTTAGTCTTTCTTCCGGGTTCCATCCCCAGAGCAATGGTCAAACCGAACGAGCCAATCAGGATGTCGAGAGGGTTTTGCGATGTTTGGTTTCCAATAATCCTTCGTCCTGGTGTCAGCAACTCTCAGTTGTGGAGTACGCACACAATTCTTTGCCAGTGTCATCTACGGGCATGTCTCCATTTAAGTGTAGTTTAGGGTACCAACCACCTAATTTTGTCAGTACGGAATCCGAGGTTTCGGTCCCCTCCGCACACGCATTAGTCCAGAGGTGTCACCGCACCTGGACCAGAGCTCGCAGAGCTCTGCTCCAGGCTAGGTCGCGCACCAAGGCTAAGGCCGATCGCCACCGGTCGAAGCCTCCCCGTTACGTCGTCGGTCAAAGAGTGTGGCTTTCTACCCAGAATATTCCTATGCGGTCCGTTTCTAACAAACTTGCTCCCAAATTTATTGGCCCGTTTTCTATTACCAAGATTATTAATCCGGTAACCGTGCGTCTTAGCCTTCCTCCGGCGTACAGGAGGATTCATCCCGTGTTTCACGTCTCCAAAATTAAATCGGTGATTTCTTCCCGTCTTAATCCGCCTGCTCCGGTTCCCCCCCCGCCTCGTCTCGTTAATGGGGAAACCACCTATTTGGTTAATCGTATTCTGGACTCTAGACGGAGGGGACGCGGTTTTCAGTACTTGGTGGATTGGGAAGGTTACGGTCCGGAGGAGAGGAGCTGGGTTCCTGCTCGGGACATATTGGATCACCACCTTATAGATGATTACAATCTACAGGTAAAGCAGGCTGGGAACGTCAGGTGACGTCCTAGGGGAGAGGGTACTGTCACGGTAGGAAATCCAGTGTTTCCTCCGTGTCATGTTTTGTTATTGTTTTTGTACTTACGTTGTCTCCATGTGCTCGTTTAGTTGATTGTCATCACCTGGGTGTTGATTGTCTCGCTCCAGCTGATCGTCATCATACCTCTGCTACTTATACTCACCTCGCTCTCTCTCTGTTGTCAGATCCTCTCTTATGTCTCCATGCACTAGCTGGATTACCGTCCTCCGTGTTTGTGTGCTGGTTTGGATTCGTGTTGTCGTCCGCGTGTCAGTGTTCCGGTCTGTTCCTGGTTCCAACCATTGACCACCTTCACCTGCACCGCTGACTTCACCATCCCGCTCTTCTCACGCCACCGTAGACCTTCCTTGCCATTGCCAACACTCTGGACACTCTTTATCAATAAACAACATCTGATTGCCTGCAATTGCTTCCTCCTCTTTTATCTGTCGTTACAATATTAATAGAAAAATCCTTATACTGCATGTAACCTTATTATCATGAGTCATATTTTCCCCTCATGGAAATTAACCATGGTTGTATCATAGTAAAAGTACAGTAATTCAGGACAAATCCACCAGTGCCTTTTTTCCTTTTAAAGGAAAGCATCTGCATTTCCCCAAGGCCTATTTGGATTTTTATTATCTCTACCCCTTTTAAAATAATGTGTGCAGGGCTCTTCCTCCACTGTGTTTGTGGTAATGCAATGGGTCCGTGGTAATGGTCATGACACAAGAAGAGATGGAGAGGAGTTGTCTCCATTAAGACTACACTTGCATGGGTCTGCTGGCCTCAAATGGAAGAGCCCTTGCTTTTGTGTGCTAATGATCTGTGCACGTTAGGAAAGGAAACATGAAGCTTCACCATTTTCTTATGAGGCAGAAACATTTTACACTCTGTTTGGCTTGTTTTGACTACAAAATAAATCCCACGAGTCTTAATAATACATTTTCTTGGCACACTGTGCTACAATATAGGTAAATATAGTATATTATTGAATAAAAAAACTGATGAAAAGCTATGGAGAGGGAATCTGAAGATAAGCACTATTAAACCAGTTTCTGTCATAACAGTACCCAATTTTAAAGCCATTGAGACAGCTTATCTGTAAGGATTATTTCGGAGAGTCTTCACACAATTCTTTTCTGTATAACAATTCCAACAACATTAAAAAAACATCATACATTTGGTCCTTATATGATTGTGTGCTATATTTCAAGCCTTTTGAAGTCAAGAACCACTGTACCTGCAACATAAAGTCAGTGAACTGAAGTGGGTCGCTAAATCAATCTTTCTTTGAATGAAACTCGTTCTTTTCATTGAACCGTTTGATCACAAATCAGACTGAATGGACAGCCAAGAGTTGTTCAACTCTGTACTCAGTGGTTCGGTTGCAGCCTTTCTTCAGTCAACAGCTCAATGAATGAGACGATTATCACTCGATAACATTACAGTTTCTTTCTAATGCATCTCAGTAACTATGCATCTAAAGCATAGTTACTCTGAAGCTTCCATGCAACTTTAATTTCTTTATATTGCTCATCTTTGATATATAGTCATTTGTATCTGAATCCGTGATGCTGTATGACTGTGATTCTATTTTTATTTAAAATAAATAAATAAATAAATGCAACAGCTGTCTGTTATTTTCTGGTAGTGCTAAGATAATGGAACAGGCCTTATTCTCAAAGTAGCTTTGATGCCTTCACATTATAAATATGTAAGTGCATTAGTACAGGCAATTTGGAAATGCAACTGAATGAGATGTTTCAGTGCAAAGGCTATAGATCAGAAAACTCTAATTTTCATGAATGTGGTGGCCTAAATGGATCTATTACCAAGCAAAGTACACAATGTATGACTTTGCGAGTTTCAGTTAGCATTGGGTTTTGGATTTATTTGCATGCAAATCATATTGTACTGTAAGCAAGCTATACTGCTCACAGCACAAGCAATTCAGTATTTATTTTTCTGCTGTTGAAATGTAATACACGATTTTTCTAAAAATATTCCCCTCATCATGACTCGTGATATCACATAGCCTATAAAACTGAGCAAAAATTATATTTTACAGGCACTTTATATTAAATTCAGTCCCCATGGCGTTTAGTACATCAGCATAAGAAAGACACAAATGTTTTGTTTTGGAATTTTCAGCATCATTACTCCAGGCTTCAGTGACACATTATCCTTCAGAAATCGTTTTAATATGACGATTCGGTGCTCAAGAAACATGTATTATTATTATTATTATCAATGTTGAAAATGGTTGCAGTGATTTTTATAAAGTAAATACTAAATATATAAACAGCTGTGACTTATATTCAATTTATAGCACCCTTGCTGACAAAAAATAAAAATAAATGTATTTAAACAAAAATAATAATAATACAATTTGTGTATAGATATATGGTCTTGTATTAGATAGATATGAGGTCTTATATCTATCTATCTATCTATCTATCTATCTATCTATCTATCTATGTATCTATCTATGTATCTATCTATCTATCTATCTATCTATCTATATATATATATATATATATATATATATATATATATATATTATACATAGAAAATCTGAGAAAATCACCTTTAAAGTTGTCCAAATTAATTCTTAACAATGCATATTACTAATCAAATATCTTCATGGAATATGATCTTTACTTAATATCCTATTTAAGATTTTTGCCATTAAGAAAAATAAATATTTCTGACCCATGCAATGGCTACTGCTAAAAATATACCCCATCAACTTAAGACTGGTTTTGTGGTCCAGGGTCACATATTTGGTTTGAGACTTGAAGCCGATGATATTACATTATCAATAATTAATGACTTGCTAAGGCACTGTATCTACATGAATTTTCTGCATGCGTTCAACATGCATTAAACAAGCAATCTCTAAAAAAATTAAATATTCCTTTGAGGAACTAAAGATCCACAAGGTCACCTTAAAGATGATGAGCTCTTTCTTCTACATTGTCATCTCAACTCAGGAACACAGCAGTTGGTACTATAACACCAAAATGAGTATGTAAATGAGAGTGCTTGACAAAAAAAAAAAAAAAAAAAAAGCCCTCTTACATAACTTTAGCGTATAAATGAGGCTTGGCACTCCAGACGTACTCTTAAACCACTCACGTAATTTTAACAAGGAAAACCGACATATTAAATATATATCCTCCCACACTTCCACGGGCCTGCTGTCCTGCTCTTGTGCACTGGCTGGCTCCCAGCAGAGCACTTCAAGCAATCTCCAAATGCACATGAGACCAGAAGAGCAATAAGGCCTGATTAGCACCGCAGATGTGAGATGCCACCAAGTTAAAGTTGTTCTGCTCAAGTAGTCTCTGACAAGTTTAACATCCCCTCTTCTCAAATAACCAAGCCCTGAGCTGCTTCTTATTGAGCTATGCACTATACATAGATGGGTTGAACATATGTTCATTGACACCCTTAGTAGTTATAAATAATAATGGGTCATTGATTGTTGAGAAAGTGCACAAAGGAACTGTAATCTAGTGTTTTTAAGGAATGCCAGATGAAGCAAAAAACGAATTACTTACCTATAGCTAGCCAAAGATGCTTCTTCATATTTCAGTTTGGCACTATAAGGCTACGTACAGACTGCAAGCAACAGTAGCCCAAACTGGATTTTACTCCTCTCTCATAACATTGTAAAAAACACATTCTAAAAAAAATCTGATCATTTATATTTTCATTTGGGCCAGGTCCATATGTGTTCCTACATCTGGTATCTAAGAATTCATGCGATTTTTGCTTTAACTTCACACCTTTGGTACCTTATAAGTACGATAGCGTTTTAGTGCTGTATAGAATCAAGTCATAGATTAAAGTCAAATTATTTTGATAATAAAGTAACAATTACAAGGACAAAGTCATAGCAATCTGAGAATAAAGTCATCTAAATATTAACTAAAAGATTACATAACATTTTAGAATAAAATTAATATTATTTAGTGATGAACATAATTTATTCACCCTATCCTGAATGATTTATTTATATTTATATATATATATATATATATATATATATATATATATATATATTTATTTATTTATTTTTTTTTTTTTAATGTGTTAATATATTTATTTTTAGAAATAATGTCAGTGTTTCCATACAACAAGTCAAAGTTTTTAGTGACATATTTATATTAAAACTAGCTAGCAAGTGTAAAAGCCGACAGACCAAAAGTGAAATAAAAAAAAAAGAGGGCACAGCTCAAATAAACCTTTTAGCTGTGCTGCCATTCCATTATTTTGTATGTATTTATTTAGTATGATTGAATTGGATTATTAAAGGTCAGCAGCAAATACATTGGTTAACAAAATAGGATTAAATACATAATGGATATTTGTGTTATTTTACATTTAATTATTGCAGGTTTGTGTTATTGTCAGGATTTTGTATGTGTTGTGTTTTTGCTCCCCATATGCTCTGTGACCTAGTTTTCCAGTGTGTTTGATTGTTCGTTGTTTCCATGTGTGTTTCATTATTTGTTCATCCTCCCCACCTTTCTGCCCCTCATTATCCTGTGTAATGTAAGCCCCAGTCTGTTCAGTTAGTGTTTGTCGGGTGTACCAGTGATGTACAGTAAATGTGTTAACCTTTTGTTCTCTGTGTAAGATTCACTCTCTGTGTTGGATTCTAAAGTCTCATTCGATTATCCATGGCTCCGTGTTCATTCTGGCAGTGTAAAGTGACAGAAGACCCGACCGAATGTTATCTTTGTGTTTTCCCCTCCAGTTGTCGTACGCTCTTCTGTGTCAGCTACGGCACCAGGATACATTTTTACATGTATTTACGCTTTGGTTTGAAAGCAAACAATGCATCTGTGCAGTGTGGAGCGTACGCCACACGTTTTTTTGGTGGAGTAACCCTTTAAGTATGTTTATGGGAGTATTTTACTCTGCTACATTTCCCCACAGCATATTTATACTTACTACAAAATAGTCCGAGATCAGAAGAACATTGACAACAGGAAAGCAACCTTCTTGGAGACGTGGGGTGACAGGGACAGCCCAAAGGGGGGGACTTTGTACTGATTTGCCCGTACCGCAAACGCAAAGAGGAGAAATGACCTGTGCCGAGGGAGAATCAAGACATGAAAGTACGTCTCCTTCAGGTCGATCGCTGCAAACCAATCATGGGGATGGATGCATTTGAAAATGTGTTTCTGCGTCATTCCTCGTTCCCACGACTCTCGGCCCCGCCCCACTCGCCACTATATATATATATATATATATATATATATATATATATATATATATATATATATATATAATTTTTCATATTTGTATCATACCATTATCAAATAGACACTGTTATCAAACACTTTGACTGGCTAGCAAGAATTGAGCAACACAATAAGGATAATCACACATTATAATCAAATTCAACAGAGATAAATTGCGATCCTTCCCCTTCAGAAAAAAACATTATCTGATACAATTCTGAAGCATTAATACTGGCTTGATTTTGCTCTGATTATGTGTTTAAGTGCTCCCATAATTCAGTAAAACCCTGCTACAAACACAATAATGAGACAATTTATCTCAGCATTTTAGCAATTGGAAGAGCCCTGATAGCTTTATTGTCCTACAATATGCAGAAGGCATATAACATTTGAACAAGTGTGATTGAATAGTTGCTGATTACCACTTTGTCTGCCCTCTTGTTGGGCCCCCAGATGGCACAACTCAATACAGCACATATATTTACATATGGCACTTGTGCTGATAAGAATGTATAAAAAAGATTTGAAATACGTTTTCACTCTGGCTTGAAATTTGAGAACAATTTTTAACATGTTCTTGCTTGGTTTTGAGTTCCAATATTTATTTTGGTTTGATATTGATTTTAAGACCTGATTCAGATTCATTACAGTCTAGATCACATTTGAATGCACCAATACTGCCAATATGAATCAATACTGGCCAACTGCAGATTCCAAACAAACGGTTTTATCTCCCAATATCTGAAGAAAACATTGCATGTATTGTGTACATGTGAAGTATTTACTGTTAGCATTACCATATCAGTGAGAGTCCTGTCAGAGAAAATGTGCTTGCCTTGTGACATATCATAAAATATAACAAGAAAACTTTATTTTCATGTGATAACTTTAATTAATAAAAGTTTTGAAAAAAATAAATAAATAAATAAAATGACATAGCGTTTGTTATTTTAGGTCCCGGTTCCACATCAGCGTTGCCCTGGAAGTTAACAAGGAGCACCTGCTCATGAGCACTCAAGGCGGATCGGCCACACCTGAGGCTCATCAACCCGCCGGCAGATAAGCAGCATGCTCACGGATGAAGAGTGAGAATCCTCTCCATGAGACAGTAGATTAACTCTATCCTGTTCCAGAGAGCGCTGAGTGACCGATCAGCCCCACCATGAGCAGGGCACAGATTCACCCGCACCTGGACATGACTGAAAGGACCACAACAAGCTAGAACACCACCACTGATCACGTATTCACTCACCTATCAATAAATCCACCCTTTAACAAGCTCTCATTGTCGTGTGATCCTTCCAGCCCTCCCACACCACTATATATATATATATATATATGTATGTATGTATATATGTATGTATATATGTATGTATGTATGTATATATGTATGTATGTGTATATATGTATGTATGTGTATGTATATATGTATGTATGTATATATGTATGTATGTGTATATATGTATGTATGTGCATATATGTATGTATGTATATATATGTGTATGTATGTGTATATATGTATGTATGTGTATATATGTATGTATGTATATATATATGTATGTATGTATGTATATATGTATGTATGTGTATATGTATGTATTTCACTAGTTCACGCTTACATATAATTAGCTGAGGTATGGTATGCGTATTTGGCGTGCTGTCCGGGGAAGGGCTCCGAGCTCGGGAATTGCCCGAACCTAGAGTACCCCCCCTTCCCCGTATATTGTAAAGTGAACTTGAAGTGAGGAGATGGGGTGGAGGAGGGATGCTGATAAACCGTCAATGGATAGAGGTAAGTCAGCGATATTTATACTGTGGGATTGATTACTTGATTGTGGTCCACCTGTGATGATTAGGCTAAGTATCTGACGCGCTCCTCCCGAATCTTCATTGATAATTACATTTCACTAGTTCACGCTTACATATAATTAGCTGAGGTATGGTATGCGTATTTGGCGTGCTGTCCGGGGAAGGGCTCCGAGCTCGGGAATTGCCCGAACCTAGAGTACCCCCCAAAAAGGCAAATGTACAAGAGGACAGCCGCCAGTTTAAAGAATGCCCCCCCATAAAAGCAGAGTACTGGCGGGGGCTGATTTGGTTTCTGAGAAGTCATCTCGTTGGCAGGCTGGAAGGGCCTACGTACTCCGGAGGGAGCGACATGGGAGTTGGGAGAGTAGGCCCTACCGGCTGCAGCTAGTGAACTACGTGGTTGTTGGCGCCCGGTCGGTAGGGCTCGGGCCGATGCTCAACTGGAGCTTTTTGGCGTTGGAACGGTGAGCCCTACCGGCCGATGAGGAGGAGCAGCGTGGTTGTGGTGCCCGACCGGGAGGACCCGAGTTGCCTCGACCGGAATAGGTCACGGTGTCGGCGTACGGGCCCTACTGGCTGATAGCCCCTGCTATTCAGTGGGTGAAGGGCCTAACGCTGACCGAGAGGGCCCATGAAGCCTCCGACAGGAGATTGAGACTCAGGATGACGGACGTCTGGGTCCTCTCGGTTTGGCAGATAAAAAGCTTTTGGGCTAGCCGACAAGGAGGACTCTGGCAACATCCGAAGGGAGATCCCGACTCACGGCATCGGATGGATGAGACTCGCTTGCGGCTGGCAAGCATAGGCCCGTCCGGGAGACTCTCGCCAGACGTCTGAAGGGAGCACACGCGACAGACGGGTAAGCCTCGGCGGACGGGGAGGGTTGGAAAGGAAAACCCGACTGGGAGGACTCTCGCAGCATCCGATGGGGCCTCTAACTCAGAACATCGAATGGGTAAGCCTCGCCAGACGGGGTTAAAAGATGTGAGAGTAGCTGAGGGTAGCTTTTTTTTTTTTTTTTTTTTTTTTTTTTTTGCAGGATTTGGAAAGAGAGGACGAGACTCGTAGCGTCGGACGGTTAAGCCTCGCCTACCGTCAAATGGAAAGGTAAGTTGCGTGGCCGAGAGACTGTTACCGACGTCCGAAGGGAGCACACACATCGAACGGGTAAGCCTCGCCGACCGTAGAGTGGAAACGTAAAGCAAGTCTGTCCAGGAGGCTCTCGCCAGCGTCCGAAGGGAGCACACACATCGAACGGGTAAGCCTCGCTGACCATAGAAAAGGAAAAGGTAAGGTTGTCTAACCGGGAGGCTCTCGCCGGCGTCCGAAGGGAGCACACGCATCGAACGGGTAAGCCTCTCCGGATGGCGGACAGAAAAGGTAACGATAGGTGGCCAGGAGGCTCTTGCCAGCGTCCGGCGGGGACAAAACTGGGTGAGCCTCGCAGGCCGTAGGATGGAAAAGGTAAGTTTGTGTGGTCGTTAGGCTGTCGTCGGCGTTTTAAGGGAGTTTGCTACTCCCGGCAAGAGACGGGTTAGCCTTGGCGACCATAGGAAGGAAGGAGAGTTTATTGTGTGTTTGGTACTTCCAGCATTTGAACAGCTTGCTTGTAGGTTTGTAACCTAAACCACGCGGTAAGGTCGTGGTTGGCTGGCCAGGAGGCTGTCGCCAGCGTCCAATGGGAGCACTCGCATCGGACGGGTAAGCCTCACTGGCCGAGGGTGGAAAAGGTCAGGTTGTCTAGCTGGGAGGCTCGGACCGACGTCCGATAGGAGCTTAGCTCCAGGAATCGAACGGGTAAACCTCTCTGGCTGAAAGACGGAAAAGGTTGTCCGGCCGGGAGGCTCTTACCTTCGTCCGACAGGAGGTTAGCTCCCGGATAGAACGGTTAAGCCTCGCTGGCCAAAGGACGGAAAAGGTAAGGTTGTCTAGCCGGGAAGCTCTCACCTACATTCAATGGGAGCCCTGACTCCGTGCATTGGATGGGTAAACCTCTCCGTACGTAAGACAGAATGGCAAAGCAGGTAGCCGGGGGCTTTCACCTACGTCCGAAGGGAGTGTGAGCTCCTGGCAACGAACGGGTAAGCCTTGCTGGCCGCAGAATGGAAAAGGTGAGGTTGTCTGGCCGGGAGGCTCTCGTCAGCATCCGATGGGAGCGCAAGCTCTTGGCATCGAAGAGAGAAGCCTTGCCGGCCATAGGATTGAAAAAGGTAAGGTTATCTGGTTGGGAGGCTATGGCCAGCATCCGGTGTCTTTTTATTTATTAATTTATTTATTTTCTATATTTATTTTTATTTTTATTTATTATATTTATTAAAATTTGCGACACCAGATGGGTAGTCTCTCCAGCCATCGGAGGGAAAATTTAGATTGTTTTATCTGCGAAGAGCCCGTTGGTGTTCGGCGAAAGCGTAACTTGCGGTATTGGATGGGTACATCTTGCTATCGGAGGGAAAATTTGTTTGGGCTGCAATGTACTCATTGGTGTTCGATAGGTAAATGTCGTTTTTTTTTTTTTTTTTTTGGTTAATCGGCCTATTTTAATCGGGTAAGCTTCGCTGGTGGTCGGATGGAAAGTCCAAGATTGCTTAAGTGGGAAAGCATCTGGCAGGATTTTAATATGTCAAACGAGAAAGCTTTGCTGATAGTTGAATGGAGAAGGCAAAGGTTGGTTCAACCGGGAGCCCTCTTGCAGGGCCTGGCAGGGAGTTCGATACTAAAGATGATTTATTTGTCTACGAGGGTAGACGCTGTGAGGCTTACTTGAATAATTGTTTAGCAAATCCAATGAGCTGCTTCCGATAATGAGTCCGAAAAAATCTTGGTGCAGTCATAGTATCCGAAATTAAGCGTGCAAAAATAAATTGGATTTCCTGTGCCAGTGTACCCCAAATAGGTGCCATGTATCGGCGATGTGGTCATTGTCAGCACGTGAGATCGATGGTACATATCGACGATGTAATCGTGCATGGGTGGAGTAAGAGAAAGATTCTTTATACTGTCTGAGCTTACTATTTACCATTTTGACCATGCAGGTGCACGAAAAGAGCCTATGGAATCACCAATAATCAAAAAATATACTTTCGGATGTACTGATACACTGGTATTAAGTATAAATACTATATTTAAATACTGCTAGTTCATGTAGTCGGCACTACGGTCATCTCGCTTGTCCAGTGAATTTTTTTTTTTTTTTTTTTTTTTTAAACCTACGGGCTCACATCATCCTTTGAGAGCACGGGCGAGCGGGAAATGCAGTGCTGAGATGGGATAACGGAGCGGTTGATAGCCGATTTAAGGTAGGCCGCCTAATGATTATTATAAAAAAAACGTTGGTTGGAAAATGGGCCTAATATCATCTTGGCTATTGTCGATACATGATGCTATCACCGCAACCTCGGATGCATGGCATGCCTTTAGGCGGAGGTGATGTGTGGTATTTTTTTTTTTTTTTTTTTTTTTTTATATATTTAGGTGTAGGAAAGGCTCCTGCGGGAGCAGACGCTGCTACGGCAGTGGGGAGAACGGGAAAGGCTCCTGCGGGAGCAGACACTGCTACGGCAGTGTGGAGGTATAGGAAAGGCTCCTGCGGGAGCAGACACTGTGCGGCAGTGAGGAGGTGTAGGAAGGCTCCTGCGGGAGCAGACACTGCACGGCAGTGAGGAGGTATAGGAAAGGCTCCTGCGGGAGCAGACACTGCGCCGCAGTGAGGAGGTATAGGAAAGGCTCCTGCGGGAGCAGACACTGCACGGCAGTGAGGAGGTATAGGAAAGGCTCCTGCGGGAGCAGACACTGCGCGGCAGTGAGGAGGTATAGGAAAGGCTCCTGCGGGAGCAGACACTGCGCGGCAGTGAGGAGGTATAGGAAAGGCTCCTGCGGGAGCAGATACTGCTGTGGCAGTGGGGAGAACGGGAAAGGCTCCTGCGGGAGCAGATACTGTTGCGGCAGTGGGGAGATACAGGAAGGCTCCTGCGGGAGCAGACACTGCAGCGGCAGTGGGGAGATTTTTTAATTTTAATTTTTAATGCATTTAGCAGACGCTTTTATCCAAAGCGACTTACAGTGCATTCAGGCTATCAATTTTTACATTTCATGTGTTCCCGGTGAATCGAACCCCCAACCTTGCGCTAGCATACCAGTTGAGCTACAGGAACACTATACAGGATACAGGAAGACTCCTGCGGGAGCAGACACTGCAGCGGCAGTGGGGAGGTACAGGAAAGGCTCCTGCGGGAGCAGACGCCGCTGCGGCAGTGAGGAGGTACATAAAAGGCTACTTGCTTCGGCTGCTGTAGATGTTGGCTGTGGGAAGAGTAAAAAGTGTTAGTAATATTTGATGGGGCAAGCTAAAAATGGATGGGTAGCCTACTGTGTTACCAGCTTAGCAATTTGTTGCCTGATTTGACAATTCCTCAGGCCTTGTCCACCTTATTATGTTCCTGTTGGAAAAGCATCTTTCCTCTCATTTGGCCTCCGGGCTCTTTAGACGGACTCCCGAGCGGATACGTTTGGAACGCTGTTTTCACGTTGTATTATGGACTGTGGAAACAGAGGCTTTTGGAAACGATTGAGCATGTTTTTAGTCTTGTAAGGCGTTGTACCGAAAGACATGATTATAGCAGTAACGTTAACCCCTTACCAGACACCCCCCATTTTTGGCATGGAGGCAGAAATTATATACCCAAAATAAAGATGTTTCTGTTCATGATTCTTTCTGACTAGATCCATGATCAACATTTGTCCACGAGCTAACACTTTGACGTTTACCGTTCAGGAATAGTTTTCCTGACATGATGGAAAATTAATCACTGGAATTATGTTTTAGCGAAATATTGGTCAAATATGAAAGCCAAAGTCTTTGGACTTCAATTGATGCGCGGTTTATCCAGATCAAGTAAGAGAGTGATGTTTAACGTGCTGTGAAAATGAAACGTAGACTGGGGCCGTTGGCGATGCTTGCAGCAAATGGGTTAACAGCAGTTATGTGCTATTCGCTTCCAAGTGGTTTCTAAAGAGATTTACTTTCCGGTTTTTTCATATTACGGTCCTTAAAAGGCGATGGTAATTTTACTCACACTTGCTATCCTGCATCTAAACACGAGGGCAGATGCGTTTTAGATTAATTTTGAGTGATCACGCCAGTGAATGGTAAAATAGGTCCCTAAATGATTTGGTCCTACCAGAAGACTTGCATGGAAATTAAAATTTTAAATTAAATTAAGCATTTTTTTTTTAGAACTTATGTCTGTATCATTTCGGCGAGGTTTAAACGTGCGCGGTAAGGCGAATGTAACAATAATAATAATAATAATAATAATAATAATGCATTTTATTTGTAGAAACAAACGCCAAAAGCAATACAACAATTCATTAAAGACAGACAGTCTTGGATAAATGTGACTTAATCAACTTTTTAAAATCGCCCAACATAGGTGCATATCTGACGTGTAGAAGAAGTACATTCCATAGCTTAGGGGCTTTATATGAATATATAATTTTATATGAGGGTCTTTAGCTCACATTATGGCTGGTGAAGTGAAAGCGAGTTAGTAGAGCAAAGAGAGCGTGATGGAATATAAGGACTGATGAGTTCACAAAGATACTCAGGTGCAGTCCCATGAAGTGCCTAGTATGTTAAGATAGAAATTTTAAAATCAATTCTCACGTTTACGGGAAGCCCGTGTAATTGTGAAAGAACCGGTGTAATGTGTTCGCGAGGAGAAGTACAAGCATGCGGCAGAATACTGAAGCTTGCTCAACGATTTAGCTGGAAGGCCTGAGAACGAGGCATTACAATAATCTAACCTAATGCCTTTGGCTTCGTGGTTAAAAAGTGGCATCATCATCCGACGGAACGGTGTATCTGTAGTCCAAATCTATGCGGGATCAACACCCCGGATCAGCGGGTGGCGGTAATGCACCTTTACGTTGGTTTGCCAAAACCGCCATAAAACGCTACTAGAAGAACACGGAACTACGTCAAGACGTAGTTTAACAAAACTTTAGCCGCAAAACTGCTTTTAGATGCAACACTTTGAATGCAAACTGCCGTAAAGATCCAATGAAGAAAAAGAAGAACCTGTTTTTTAGCGTCTTCGCCTGGAAATGTATTAGTCTGCGCCGCTAGAGGAAGCGGCCTCAAACTGCCACTCGGCCGGAACGCCGTGGGGAAAGGCTGAGCCGTGGTTGGATTCTTTCTGCTGCAATCCAGCGCTCGACGAGAGCTCGGTCTCGGGCGGCACGATTGTGTATCGAGCAAGACGAGCTCGGAGTTGCACGGTCTATTGGCCACGATGTGTGGCTTGGCGAGGATAGCAGCTGTCGCGATGACGCTTAATGCTGCTCGACGGCCGTGTTTGGCTGGGTAGAAATGATCTCGGGTCCGGCAAAAGCAGCAGGTCTTATAAATCCCCTGTTTAGCGCTCTTCGTTGGTACGAAAATTGGGTCTGTGATAAGGTGACTGACGAAGCGAACCAGCATGCTGATAAACCGTCAATGGATAGAGGTAAGTCAGCGATATTTATACTGTGGGATTGATTACTTGATTGTGGTCCACCTGTGATGATTAGGCTAAGTATCTGACGCGCTCCTCCCGAATCTTCATTGATAATTACATGTATGTATGTGTATATATGTATGTATATATATGTATGTATGTGTATATATGTATGTATATATATGTATGTATGTATATATATATATATACATATATATATATATATATATATATGTATATATATGTATATATATACACTGTAGTCATAAAGGGATGGACATGGTCAGCAACAATACTCAGATAGGCTGTGGCATTTAAACTATGCTCAATTGGCACTAATGAGCCCAAAGCGTGCCAAGAAAATATCCCCCACACCATCACGCCACCACCAGCCTGAACCGTAGAGACAGAGCAGGATGTATCCATGCTTTCATGTTCTTTATGCCAAATTCTGACCCTACCATCTGAATGTCACAGCAGAAATCGATATTCATCAGACCATGCAATGTTTTATATATATATATATATATATATATATATATATATATATATATATATATATATATATACAGTACAGACCAAAAGTTTGGACACACCTCCTCATTCAAAGAGTTTTCTTTATTTTCATTACTATGAAAAAGTCTCAGTCTAAAAAGCCTGCTAAAACCTGCCAACAGCTGATGGTTTTGGAAACCGATGCCTTTTATTAGGACAGCAGAAGTGTTTTTTGCAAGATTACTTACCATTTTCTTACCCCTGGTTTATCTTCACAAAGACTTTTCCCAAAGACTTTTTATAAGTTTGCATCGTAATTCCAATGGTTAATAGAGCGATGCAAATGCTTCTGTTGTCCTCTCTGCAAACAGTTGGAAGTTAGGGAGCAGTGTGTTCTTCCCGGGATTAGTGCCGCTCATGTTTAACATGAGAGAATGTCACAACCTCACATGTGGCAAAACAAAATGTCATCTTTGGAGGCGGGGGATTAATTTTTAGATAATTAATTAATTTGATTCTTATTCACATATTGATAACTTCTATATAATAGAATATTTCATTAAAATATGTATAATTTACTCAATTCATTCATTCTGTATGACTTACATTCTTCTGTGGAACACAAAATAAGATATTTTGAAAGACATATGCCTTACAAACAGCTTTAAAGGGGTCATATGATGCTGCTAAAACGAAAATTATTTTGTGTGTTTGGTGTAATGCAATGCGTTTTATGCAGTTTAAGGTAAAAAAAAAAATATATATATTATTCACAGAGAGCTTGTAACACACCAAAGAGAAAGAAAAAAAAAAATGAAATTTCATATGACCCCTTTAAGTTTAATTTCATGGACAAATAAAAATAGAGACATTTTTCAAAATATATCTTCTTTTGAAGTGTGTGTATGTGTCACTTCATATTTTAAACTGTATCTCACCTTTTTATGCTTAGGTAGAAACAGGTTTTCATACTTAGAAGACTATCAGCCTGAAAGTAAACATACCATTTCTGGAGCAATTCTCACAATATTGCATTTAAAATGCACACACAAACACACACACACACACACACACACACAATTATCAGATGTAAATGAGCCTACCAAAAAATGTTCTGTTTTTAATTGTTGCATAATGTCTTTAAAAAATAAAAAAATCTACTAAAAACCTATTTAGAAGATTTACAATGAAAGATATTGTCTCATTAGTATCAACAATCTTCTCCAGATCTGCCGTTGATACTGTGGGTATTGCGGTCTATACTGTAATCTGGGTAATTAATTAACACTTGAATAATAAGTAGGACACCGCAGGTGATTACAGAAGTAATAGCAGGACATCCAGCATGATCAGCAAAGCATTGTTGATTAAAAGTATGCTATGGAATCCAAAATAGGTGACATTTTGTATCAAGAGAAGATTGTTAATGAGTGATTGACAGGCTGTCAAATTGTTTGCTTATGGTTTTGTGTCTCTGACTGCAGCATTAGTGTCAGGCAGTATTTATAATTAATAGAAAATGATATTGTCAACCTAGGGAGAATACATTGAACATGTCAGCAGAGTCATCAACACTTCTGATCCATTTTTAAGGATCAGAATTTTTTTTAATTAAAAGTATGTATCTAAGTTTATTTTGAACCAAATGTTAAGTTTAAGATCATCCAACAATATAGGCTAAACCTAGACATATGTCAAAGTTCATCAGTAAAGCTCTACAAATGCAACATTTCGAAAGGTATTAGCAAAGCTCAAAGGTCGCTTCGGAGGAAATAGAGAGGGTTTACCATTTCAAAAGCAGAGTGAATCAGGTACACACAGAGGTTTGAGCATTTCAAAGTCTCTTTTGAAGTCTCAGTCTAAAAAGCTAAAACCTGCCAACAGCTGATGGTTTTGGAAACCGATGCCACTTTTATTAGGACAGCAGAAGTGTTTTTTTGCAAGATTACTTACCGTTTTCTTACCCCTGGTTTATCCTCACAAAGACTTTTCCCAAAGACTTTTTATAAGTTTGCATCGTAATTCCAATGGTTAATAGAGCGATGCAAATGCTTCTGTTGTCCTCTCTGCAAACAGTTGGAAGTTAGGGAGCAGTGTGTTCTTCCCGGGATTAGTGCCGCTCATGTTTAACATGAGAGAATGTCACAACCTCACATGTGGCAAAACAAAATGTCATCTTTGGAGGTGGGGGATTAATTTTTAGATAATTAATCCCTGATATGTGACGTTATGTGTCATTTCAAGATGTTCCATTCTTTTGAGCTTTCATTAGAATCGCATCACCTTTAAAAAATTTTAATGAGAGTGTATTGTTTTCTAACATCAGCATGATATGACAGATGTTATAACATGTTAAAAAGAGTAAAAGCAAACTTGCTTTAATATCCAGTTTATTTCTCACTGACATGATTATACAGTATGAAAAAAAAAGTGTCATACTGTTGGCCCCTTTATACTGGTTTCTTTATAAAAAGTGTGGTTTCTTTCACAAATGTATTGTTTCATGTCATAAAACCTCAATATATCATCAGGAGCCATGGGTAATAATTTTAATTTTATTAAAGTAAATTTAGTACAAATTTAAAGTTTTGTATGAATTATTCCTATTAAAAAAACAGTATTTTCCAGGAACCAATAAAAGATAAATGAAAATTGTGGTCAGTTTTGTGATCTATAGTTATTCAGCAAAGGCCCATAAATCTAAAGATCCTGTGAAACATTTATAAAAACACAAATATCAAAATTAGGATCCAACACACAGAGATAGGAAGTAAAAAGGTGGCCTACAAATACTTTGTTACTATAAATAGATTTTTCTGGTACTTTACTTCACTATTTTCATTTTTTTCTGACAACCTTTCACTTTCACTCCTTACATTTTTACACAGGTGTCTGTACTTTCTACTAACATTTTCAAAACATGCTTGTTACTTAAGTTTGAATCTATATTTTCACCATTACAAATCTCTAATAACATCATGAATCTGAATCTCAGTGTGTGTGATTTAGTAAACAGCATGCTTTCTCTCTCTCATGATAATGCAACAATATAATCAATATTAGATTTTTTTTAAGATATTGTAATGGTGTAGTTATTGTTGTACTATTGAAATTTGGGCAATTTAGAAAATAGTAGTTATTTTGCAGGGCCCCAGCCTAAGGATTTTAACCTTTATTATGTGATAGCTATACAAAAATAGTGTTGTGCATGGTTTCAAAATATGTTGTGGGTGTATAGGCAGACTGGATGTGTTCTACATGGCAGTTGTTCAGCCTAGTTATATTCATCAGTTAACTAAATTTGAAAATTAAGTTCCTCTGTATTAAGGTATTTATATGACATGAGGATCTGATATCCACATGACACTAAAACAGGTAGTAGTAATGGTTTTTTTTTTTTTTACTTAAGTGCATGTCAGAGTCCATAGTTCTTTACTTTAACTTGAGTAGAAAAGTGTAGTCAATACCTCAACTTTGACCAGAGTATTTTTAAACATGAGTATTTTTACTTCTATTGACTGAAGAATGTGTGTACTTTTGCTATCTCTGCCAACATGGCATATTCCAAAAGAAAATGTCTTTCAGATAAGATCAGAGATCAGAGATTAGAAGCAGCTGGCATATGGAGCGAGGAATTCTGACAGGATGTATTTAGCTAAAGTCCTAATTTTACCTAGTCGTCATCATCATTATCGTCATCATCATCTCTCTCTCTCTCTCTCTGTGACACAAATACACAATCACATACACAAATCTATAACACTAAACACTAATCTGCCCATCCATCTGTAATCTTACTTTGACAGATGGGAAGGAAATTGTTTCCTTTTTAATGGTAAAGCTGATATTTTTACTCCAGTCATTCTGTGGCATGGATTTTCTTTTGACCCGGAAGCAGGCCCCACAGGGAGTGAAGCTTCTCTCAGGTCTAGAGAGTGATATTCAGAAGAAAGTGTGGCACATATACAATGCTCCTAAACAGTGCTGTGTTGCTAACTGAAAATAGTGTCACTACTTAATTATATATTTTAAGATATCGCTTTTTGTAATTATGCCTGGTTGAAAGTATTATTTTCTAATAAGAATCTGTTGCCAACCCGACCCATATTATTTGCAGCAGATTTATAAGGAAATAGTCATCAAAGAGTCAGATTTATTTTGGTGAACTGATTTATTTTAAACGATTCATTAAAATGATTCATGGATTGAAAGTCCCTGAATGACATTGTAGGTGTTTTTGGAAGTATAATTTTCATTTATGTAAATGCTGCTTTTGTTTTTAACCTGTTGAAAATAACTGCTCATAAATTACACTGCAACATATCCAAGTCATTTATTCACTGGTGTTGTTTAACTATTAGCCTATGTAGCGCCCTCCTCCCCGATTTAAATGGGAGGGGCCCTGAGCTAGTTTATTGTTAGATCTCTCTAAGTAGCCTCTGAATATTATTAACTTTATTTCAATAAACCCCTTATGTCAATATTGGTGTGTTTATTAACAAACTAAAATAACCACAAAATCTTGTAAGTAAAATAGTATTTTTAGTAGTAGTTTACTCAAATAAAATTCAAATAGCAATTGGAAATAAAATAAAAGTCAAACTTTCATAGTTTTACAATAAAAGGTTCTTTCCACCTTCAAACTCAAAAATCCACAAATACAACAATGTAGGAATATTCTCTATGGAAAAGAATAAATCACTTTGGTGATTTATAAAACAGATAAAATGAACAGTAAATACACAAAATATTCCAAATATCACCAAGGAAAATATTATTGTGTTGATTGCTATTCAAGTTCACCAAATCTTTGTTACCTCAAGACAACGGTTACTATTCACATAAACATCCCACAAAAATAATGAAAAACACCCGGGTGTCAATGCTCAAATTTGCCAAACCAAATAAAATAAATACCCTGTTGCAGGCCTGATGCAGTGCTGGCGATCGTTGAGGCACAAAATGGATTGCCACTTCGCTCAATGAGCAAAAAAAAACACAGCTGTCTTACCGATTGTTAGTTCGAGCCGGCTTTCATAACGGACTTTTAGCAAAGGAGTTCACGGTCCAAAGAACTGACGGCAGATCAATCAACTCGTCCCACGTTGCCAGAGGAACCACTGAGAATCCCTGGTATCTCAGGGCGCTATCTGGGATGTCTTCTATGGATATGGTAAGAGAAACGATGCACGGTAGTTTTCCACAAACGTGACCTCATTAATCTCTCACGCGCGACCAGCGCTGTTTCTTAAGAATCGCGCGCCACTCAGTCACATAGTCAGAGGGGAAATTGCTATCCCCTCACGTTCATACAACATTACCAGCTTTAGATCAGTTCTCTTATGGACAACCGTCATAGAATGGTATTTTTAGCAAGCTAGCGCTCCGACGCGGTCTCTCTTCCAGTTTTAGCTGTCACCTCGTCTTTTCCGGATCACCTTTTTTTCCTCCCGCCCCCTTCAGCGTTTAACCAATCCCCGCTCTTAACAACGGCAAGTACTTTTAACTCAACACATAATTATACATTTTTCTTCTTCTTTTTTATTACAATAATATTATATGAGGAAACCAATACACATACAATATATATTAATAAAATATAAAAATGTTAGAAAATAATATAAAGGAAATATTACTAAATCAAATGAATAAACTTCAACCGGGCTTCACCTACTTAAAGTTGCCTATTAGTTTAACTAGTTTAAATTATGAGTAGGTTTTCGTTTGGCAAACAAAAGTAAAAAATAAATAAATACATAAATAAATAAATGATAATAATAATAATAATTGCAACAAAGTTTGTAGTTCGGGGAAAAAGTATGTGGAAACATAAACATAACTTTCATAATAAAATAAACACAAAACTGAAAATAGTGCTACAGCCCCTCCCGGATGACTGCCACACACAAACAGAACAAAAACAACATAAATAGTCCATGCCTGGTCCTCTTTCATCCTTTACTGCCATTACTCCTCCTTTAATCCATCCGGAACTCCTCCCTGGGACTCCAGACCGGCACAGATCACTCGCTGTCATTCACTCCACTGGCCTCACTCTGTTCCCATGGCTCTCAGCCCGGCGCCACTCATCACATACCCCAATCGCCCCTCGCAGGCCCAGGGGTACCCATGAGACTGTGCTCTACTCAGGGACAAATTAATGCATGGGCCTACTGGGCACGTGCCCGGTGCACTAGACCAGAGGGGGACCCAGCCGAAATACTGCTCTTCCTGGAATATATAGTTAATATTCTCTGAAAATTGTAAATATTCTTTGCTTTCTTTATGTAGCAATGAAAGTGCTATAATTAGTAACTTACAATGTTTTATTAAATTTACATTAAGTGCAAAGTCTTATTAAAAATATTCTATGAAATGACACCTACTGTATAATTAGTACAAGTTAAAAGATAGGTTTTATATAAAATGGGCCACATTTTGGTAAATGACTTGTAATACCATATAATAAGATATGCATGAGATCTAACAAGGTATATAAAAAGTGAAACTTGGATATCATATTAATTCATTACACACAGACTGATATATTCCAAATGTTTATTTATTTTCGTTTTGTTGATTACAACTGACAACTAAGGGAAATCCTAAGTTCAGTATCTCAGAATTTTTGAATATTGTGAAAAGGTTCAATATTGAAGACACCTGGTGCCACACTCTAATCAGCTAATTATCTCAAAACACCTGCAAAGGTCTTTAAATGGTCTCTCAGTCTAGTTCTGTAGGCTACACAATCATGGGGAAGACTGCTGACTCGACAGTTGTCCAAAAGACTACCATTGACACCTTGCACAAGGAGGGCAAGACATAAAAAGTTCATTGCAAAAGAAGCTGGCTGTTCACAGAGCTCTGTGTCCAAGCACATTAATAGAGAGGCGAAGGGAAGGAAAAGATATTGTGGAGAAAAATGTGTACAAGCAATAACCGCACCCTTAAGAGGATTGTGAAACAAAACCCATTAAAAAATGTGGGGGTGATTCACAAAGAGTGGATTGCAGCTGGAGTCAGTGCTTCAATAATCACTACACACAGACGTATGCAAGACATGGGTTTCAGCTGTCGCATTGCTTGTGTCAAGCCACTCTTGAACAACAGAGAGCTTCAGAAGCGTCTAAAGACAAAAAGGACTGGATTGCTGCTGAGTGGTCCAAAGTTATGTTCTCTGATGAAAGTAAATTTTGCATTTACTTTGGAAATCAGGGTCCCAGAGTCTGGAGGAATAGAAGAGAGGCACACAATCCACGTTGCTTGAGGTGCAGTGTAAAGTTTCCACAGTCAGTGATGGTTTGGGGTGCTATGTCATCTGCTGGTGCTGGTCCACTGTGTTTTCTGAGGTTCAAGGTCAATGCAGCCGTATACCAGGAAGTTATAGAGCACTTTATGCTTCCTGCTGCTGACTAACTTTATGGAGATGCAGAATTCATTTTCCACCAGGACTTGGCACCTGCACACAGTGCCAAAGATACCAGTACCTGGTTTAAGGACCATGGCATCCCTGTTCTTAATTGGTCAGCAAACTCGCCTGAGCTTAACCCTATAGAAAATATGTGGGGTATTGTGAAGAGGAAGATGTGATAAGCCAGACCCAACAATGCAGATGAGCTGAAGGCCACTATCAGAGCAACCTGGGCTCTCGTGACACCTGAGCAGTGCCACAGACTGATCGACTCCATGCCACGCCGCATTGCTGCAGTAATTCAGGCAAAAGGAGCCCCAACTAAATATTAAGTGATGTACATGCTCATACTTTTCATGTTCATACTTTTCAACTGGCCAAGATTTCTAAAAATGCTTTCTTTATATTGGTCTTAAGTAATATTCAAATTTTCTGAGATACTGAATTTGGGATTTTCCTTAGTTGTCAGTTATAATCATCAAAATTAAAAGAAACACACATTTGAAATATATCAGTATGTGTGTAATGAATGAATATAATATACAAGTTTCACTTTTTAAATGGAATTAGTGAAATAAATCAACTTTTTGATGATATTCTAATTATATGACCAGCACCTGTATATAATATATGTTTATTTAAAAATATATATATATATATTTTGAATGATTGTGAATATTTTTTAAAAGTGGAAAACTACATTATGCAAACATCTACTTCTAAGTGTACTGCCTACGTTGCTGTACTTAACCTGTAATAATTTCTACAGATTTACTGCCACAGAATGAATAAATGATACATGAAACAAGAACATTGTTGTTCTTCCTGGTTCCCAGGTTGTGTTTAAGTTTTTATGCTTATAAATTGCCTTAGTGATAATCCATGCAATCCATTTAAGATTTGTCAGTGTACATTCATTGATTTATTTGGATTTTTTTTTCTTCTTCCTCTAAGTCTTCCTTCACAATAATAGTGCAGATTGTCATGAGCAAAGCCTGGTTATCAAACATCCTCTGTTCCTGCAAAGCGTTTTTGACAAGCAGCAAAAACTGTGACATAAAAGTTTACCAAACATGATGTGTCTTGTGGCACAATGATCCTATTAATTAACTGAATTATGCTAATTGAGGCTAAATGGCATTTATAGAGCTGGACATGGCTTGTGTTGTCAGATTGGAGCGTTTGTACATTTCTGCTAGTTAAACACATTAATGAACATAAAGAAAATACAATCACTTAACAGTTTAATCACACATTTGCTTACAATCTCATTGATGTTCTTTCTTTCTTCCTCTCTCTCTCTCTCTCTACATCTTTTTTTCTCAATATGTTTATGGGTAATTAAATGAAATTCATGGCAATTTAGATGTCACTCAGCAATTTATAGCAACCTATTAAATTCAATGAAAATCCTGTCATTTAGTCTCATTCTGACAGGACTGAGGATTTTAAACAAACTGGTTCAAGTATTTAAATAAACGGCATTTACACAATAAAATATAATTATAGTTCAGTTACAATTTTGCCAATCTGCTATAGAGTGTTGTCAGCAACATATACATGTAGATTAGGACCATGATTAGATTTTTAGGGATGGGAAATCATGACAACTGATAACTATTATAATTAACATTTTAGTGTCATTGATATACTATTACAGTTTGTGTTAATATTTTCAATCACATTTTAATCATGTTTTAATTTTCATTGTAGTATATATATATACATTTTTACAAGTCGTAATAGTTTTTCATTATTACTATTATTAGTATGTCAGTTTATTAGTTTTATTTAATTTAGTTGTACTTCAAATTAACTATACGAAAATAAGAAATGTTGGCAACTAGCTGAAATAAAATGTATATATATATATATATATATATATATATATATATATATATATATATATATATATACTGTTAACATTGACTTAATTTTCCACCATAGTACAGTCAAGCAAAGCCCCAAAAAGCACAACATAAATATACGTATAATATCCATTTATAACTAATAAATTAATAACTAATTTGGCTATAGATTTTTTGGCTGTTTGATATTTGACTATACGCTATTGATTTAAATCAAACTGTTCAGCGAAAACATGCTGCATTTTGTGGAAAATAATACAAGAGAATACTAACCTCTGTGGCAAACCTGAAATGGTCGAAGTGCAGCATCTCAGCATTCAAATAATGTTAAAATAAACTATATTTAGCATAACAACAGCATAAGAACTTCATGAAATTGAGAAATGAGTCCTCTTTGATGTTTCTAATCATGAAAGTAGCTTTTGTCCCATTATTACTGCTCTATTAGGTCTCTACTGGAACATCCAGGAACAAGCTTCTGCTTTTCTATGCTTTTTTGATATTTACTCTCTCTTGGTTTTAGATTTTGCCTTCTCAAAACACCACCATTTTCCCTTGCTACAACCCATCTATGTGGTAGATTTGACAACCTCCTCTTCAGACAGCGAAGTCCAATGATAGCTATGATTGCTCACAGGTTGAGCTCACGAAAAAAAAAAAAATACACACAGGTACTGCTTTAAATATTACATCAAATAAGCAAGTAAACAATTTTGCCTCAGAAACCATAATTTTTGAACTTTAGTAACGATTGAGTTGCTTCATTGAAAGCTTATTGTATCACTGTTTTAAAAGCTCACTGCATGTAGAGTAGAGTATTATGAGAGAAAGATAGAGACTGACTGAACGTGCAATTATCTGCATCTGATACAGCTTTCATTCTTCAGCTCAATCTTTTATTCACAATTAAACATTCGTTTGCATGTCTGCTAAGGAAAGTGATATATTTGTCGTAATGTCCTTTCATCGTTCAATGATTAGTTCAACTTCAAATTAAAATTTCCTGATAATTAAACCCCAAGTCATCCAAGATATTTACATCTTTCTTTCTTCAGTCAAAAATAAATTAAGGTTTTTGATGAAAACATTCCAGGATTATTCTCCTTATAGTGGACTTCCAATGCTACCAAATGATTGAAGGTCAAAATGACAGTTTCAGTGCAGATTCAAAGGGGTCTACATGATACCAGACAAGGAATAAAGGCCCTGATATACTACAAACTAAGTTGTTTTTTTTTTTTGTTACTTTATTTTATTAGTTTTCATTTATTTTATTAAACTGGATAAATAATTACACCTTTATATTTTATGTGGTGTCACGATTTGATAAAAACAAAGGTTTATTATTGTATGTTCCTGTGGCATTTCATTTATTGTATACCCTTTAAATGTGCATCAGCAGCAGTATTTGAAACACGTATTTGGTACTTGCTACATTTTATTTTTACTCTTTTCTTTCATTTTTTTCATGGCTTTGGAAAATTAGCATCTGATATTTTATCTATGTAACTTTTTGCATAACTCTGGGTAGTCGGTACAAAGTTTCTTTGCAATTTATTTCTAGGAATTAAATGCTTTATCTGAATCTTTCTGTAGTCTATACATGAGAGACCGTACAGGTGCATATATAAATGTCCCAGCTCAGCTATTAGACACTACAGTCTAATCATGTTGCTAGTAACTAGGAGATGTTGTTTTCTTGCCCCCTGCCTTCCGTTGAATGAGACATGACCCTGGAAAAAAAAAATATTGCAAGTCAAAGAAGGTGGAGTTCCTGAACATACACATCAATTGCCGCACGGCCGAACGGCCACAGACTAATAGAAGCTCAAAGATGTCTAGGAGCCAAAACGAACTCCCCCACAAAGTTTGCTTTGGTGAGCTGTTTCGAACTGCCAAAACAAACTCAAAATTATTTTCATTTTGGCCTGATTTTGTTCAAAATGACATTATATCAGTTTGTTCTTCAGTTTTGTTGGAAGTATATCTAGTGAAACAATCCGTAATTTAAAAAAAAAAAAAAATCTATATGCTTTACAAACAGAAATGCTCGCCTTGCACTGATCTGTGATGCGTGTCGTTGAAAAGGTCACGTGTGGCAGAAGTACCGAATAAGTGTGATTCCAAATGTTAGTGTGCATCCCTATGCCCTGCTCCATTCTTGAAGTGTGTTCTTTGAAGAGTGTAGGGCATTACTGTCTCGTAAATATGTTTGGAACTCCTTTGGCAAAGGGAATGACTGACCAAACGTTACCTTGACATGCACGTGTGTGCAGAATTCAGCACTTTTAGGATTCAGTTGTTCACTTTCATTTGGAAAGGCCCTAAATATGGCATTCCCTTCACGAAATTCCCTTGAAAGGCACAGCCATTTACAAATGATTTTAAAATTTCACTGAACATACAACAACTTTTGAATGGTCCTTCTTCTCCACATTTGTAAACACTGACTAAGTCAGCTACTTCCGCCTACCTCAAGCGTGAAGTCATGGATGCACATCACAGAGCATTTCTGATGACAACGCTGATCATTGCATTTGTTAACTGTGTCTTACAAGCTGTGATTAAAAAATAACAACACATTTTGTTTCAGTTTCTTTAAATTTGATTATATTTATATTTGTATTGAAACATACGTTAGCTGTTTTTTTACAAATTGGTTCTCAGTTGGAAATTTTATATGGGTAACAGTTTAGAATAGGTAACACTTGTTAACTATTAACTACGACATTTCTCTCAATAAATTCTTAATTTGCTGCTTATTAATAGTTAGTTAGGTAGTTGTTAAGTTTAGGTATTGGGTAAGATTAGGGATGTAAAATAAGGTCAAGTAGAATAACGCACTAATATGTTCTTAATTAGCACTAATACATGGCTAATATTTTATTAAAATGCATGCTAATAAGCAACTAATAAGTGTTACCTATTTTAAAGTGTTACTGTGTGTTGTTTTAATTCAAATTGTGCTTTCCACACATTTGAGAGACCTGTTAAAGGGATAATGAATGGAATGCAAAATCAAAAATGTGTGTAATTTTTATTTTGGTATAAGCATGCAGCTTTTCCAGTTCAGCTATTCAAATATAGAAACGTCAGCTGTAACTCATCATCAGCCTTTTCCTTTAATGACTTCAGCTGTCCATTTATAGCAAAGATCACAACATAAATTTATTTACCACATTGATGTCGTGTACGCCACACTTTTGTTATTAATCTTCTCTGCCCCCGACACATCTAATATTTTAGAATATGTTAAATGCTGTCAGAATCACTTGAGAAGCCGAGATATATTGAAATTGATGCTCCGAACCGGCCTGACAAGTGAAATGAGATGGGAGAGAGCATGGTGTTCAATCATGTCTTCAATCTAACATAAGTTGTCTGGCTGGCTGAAATCGGAGATGGATTAGATTTCTGTGTGTATGATCGCAACCAAGTCAAGCATTAAAAGTAATATACATTAGATTTTTGGGCTTGATTGATAATTCACATATTTTATGCATGCATTTTGTGACAGAAAACACAAGGAAAAAGTTAGTTTGTGACTAGATTTTGTAACCCAATGAGCTCAAAGAGCAACAACACAATGGAAATTGAACAGATGCGAGAGGTTCAGTCATTAAGCACCATGCGATAAGCTCTTTTAATGACTCCACAGCTACATGTATAAAAGAACTAAGAAACTCATACAGGTTGGGATTAACATGAAGATGAGGAAATGTCAGAAAAGGTATTTGAGGAGTAGTTTGAGAGAAAGTACAATACATACCTCTAAGGTAGGTCGTCCATGGCACCAGCTGTCATATAGTATAAAGTTGTTCAAACAATCATAAAATTATAACATTCAAACTTCCAACTGAAGGTCACTGTGTAATACACACCCTGGTCAGTGCTGACCCGTACACCCATACACTTCAACAGCCTCTGTGCAAACCTGCATTACATTTTGATAGGTTCTCAAAACAACACCCTTAAAAAAAGCCAGTCAAACTTGGAATGACATGGGACCTTGTTAAAAAGTACCTTTTTGTAAATCCTTGGGAAACGCCATGGAACAGTTAATCTGTATAGTATCTGTCCTACTTCCTCTTTATTACCTAACTGTGCCAGATGGTTCAAATCTCTGTACTTGTTCATTAGAGCTTCAAAACAAATCAAATAAAGTAAATCAATCAATCAATCAATCAATCAATCAGACAGGCAAATTTGCTGAAAATGTACCCCCAGTCCATTAAAGACGTGGATGAGTTTGTTTCTTCATCAGAACATATTTGGAGAAATGCAGCATTACATAATTTCCTCACCAATGGATCCTCTGCAGCGAATGGGTCATCAGAATGAGTACAAACAGCTGATGGAAATGTCACAAAAACCTTCTAATAATGCAATAAAAGTAATCCACATGTCCCCAGTCTATTAATATATATATATATATATATATATATATATATATATATATATATATATATATATATATATATATATAAAATATATAATTTTTTTTTTTTTTTTTTTTTTTTTTTTACAGTAAACCTGATGGTGTTTATTTCATTTTTATTTATTTATTTATTTATTTTTTTTGGGTGAACTATTCCTTTAAGGACATCTAGGCTACAAATTCCTCCAAGAAACACATTACACTGAGGTTATTATAAATTGAGCAAGCAGATGTAGCTACTTGTGAAGAATATATGTCCTTTAATGTACTGTATTTTCATTTGATTAGGCAACTCTGCATATGCAGAAACTATATGAGCCCTCACTGATTTGGTCTGGCATCTCTATGAGCTAATATACAGTGTTTAACAAGAGGTACAAACCAGTGCCTCTATTTCCCTCAAAACATCTCCATTAATGAATGAATAACAATTTGGAGACTTTGAGTTTTTTCTTGCATTAGCAAGAGCTTTTACAGTAAGAAACTAAATAAAATATATATTAGTATTCAACGTTTAGGAGAAAAGCACTTTACTCATCTTAAATATATTCAAATGTTTTGCTCTTAAACTCTTCAACATCATAAAGCCGCCCCAACACGTGATAATACACAGTGGGATGTTGTTTGTCTCAGTGTAACTGTAACATACCCAGTGGCTACTCTCCTTCTCTCAGAAGAGTACTCAACAAAAAAACATATCCAAACTGTGGATTTCGACATATAATGGTGCTTTGCGTGTAACATACCCAGTGGCTACTGTCATTCTCTCAGAAGTGTACTTAACAAAAAAAACATATCCAAACTGTGGACTTCGACATACAATGGTGCTTTGCGTGCCACTCCAGTCAGAATAACTTGACTTTAAATGAGTGAAGCAGAGTGCAGTATGACACGGTTGCTAACTTTTTAGAGTGTTTGTAGCCATCCATCTGTTTGACACTTATTACAGGTCCGCAAAGCTGTTTGCCTTTAAAGTTTGTTGTTTTTTCACAAATCCAGTTTTGCAGGTTTATGACTTTCACTATTCATTAAATGTCTTTGATGTAGATGTATGAATATCATTCATGTGTGACAAGTCACATACTCTACATGAGATAAATGCAAGTTGCTTAGTGGTGCTGCTGATCAGGGTTTTAGAGATAAAGTCTGATTTGCAGTACGAGCAGGTAGACTAAATCAGGCAATGTGTCCCATATACATTTAAAGTACCTTAAATTATTCCCACCTGCTTTGCTTTCCTCATCTGTTTGAAGTGAGGAAAGCAAACAAAGATTATACTTTTGGAGTATCTAGAACATGTACAATTCATATGAACTTTCGCAAAAAAAAGAAAAGAAAAAAAAAAGAAAAAAAAAAAGAAAAAAAAAAGAAAAGAAAAAATAAAATATATATATATTTTTTTTCTCCCAAGGTTTTTGTCTACATTATGTCCCCAATGGAGCTGTAGTTCCTTGCCGCTTTCGCCTCTGGCTTGCTTAGTTGGGGTCACTTTATTTACAGTGATATCACTGACTTGATTGCAAATGATTGCACAGACACTGTTTAAACTGAACCGAGATGATGACATTACTGAATAAAATTATGAACTGCCTTTAAGTGTCATTTTGCATTATTGACACACAGTTTTCCTAATTCATGTTGGTCAGTTGCTTCGACACAATCTTTTTTTGTTTAAAGCGCTAGATAAATAAAGGTGATTTGACTTGACTGGATGACACTGCTCCACTGATCATGTACTGGTTACTCCACTGCACACCTCGGATCACTTTCTCCTCATTCTTATCCTCAAAACATGGTTCCTGACACAACACATAGCCCTCCCTCCACATGTCATCTTTCGACATAACCTAAACTCACTCTTACCCTCCCGGCTATCTGCTATGGTTTCATTTTCGCTTTCTCCCCTTAAACAGTTATAAGTTCTTAACCCATTTAATCCCAATTTTTTTTTTTTTTTCTCAGACATAAAAATATCCAAATTATGTGTCATTAGTAACCCTTTGAAATAATCAATAATTTTATATATATATATATATATATATATATATATATATATATATATATATATATATATATATATATATATATATATATATATATATTTATTTATTTATTTATTTATTTATTTTTTTTGGAAAAATGTGTGAAAAAATGTGTTTTATGTTTGGTCACAGTTGTGACCGGTGGGATAATGTTTGTACTGAAATAACATATTTCTGCAGTCATAAAAATTTTAAAATATCTTAACCCAGCTATTGTAAACTGTTTTATCACATTCTATGGTTATTATTATGCATAAAGATGCACTGAGATTTAAAAAAATAATAATAATAATAAAAAAAAATCTAAATGTCTGTAAAATATAACTATTTTTTTATACTAATGCTTATTACAACATCATTATTGCATGTTTTTATGCAATAACATTTGAATTTTTAATTTATTGCAATATTTTGTCACTGAAACATTTTATTTTCCTTTTCACTAGCAATTAGATTTATATTGTACATCTAAGTTCACCAATATCACACTGGTCACTATTGTGACCATCAGCATGTTTACTCATTCTATGACCACACTCAACAAAACTAAATATATGTGAATGCATATATTTATAGTAGACACCCTAAAGATCACATGTACCAAACATCTTTGTCATATATTTATGTTAAGACACTTTACTAGCCTTTAGTTTTAGAGCTTTGATGCAGCCGTCATCTTCTCAAGGTGCAAACAGGAAGTAAACTGCTCTGGTCATGTGACAATTTGCACAAATCATGTGAAACTGCATGTATTTCATTGAGACCCTTTCTTTTTTTCATACCAGTCAGTAAGGTTTTTTAGAGCTTTATAAATGAAAACCTTTTTTACAGTCACTATTGTGACCAGGTTAATGCTAACAGTAATACTGCTATTTTCTGCTCCACTCTTACATCTTGTTAAGACACTGTCTGCTCCTTGTCTTCTCCACGCACATTGTTCTAAGGTCAGGGCTGCTAAAAGGGAATGACATAAATAAAATAAAATACATTTTTGTAACTCTTGCATGCTCTTTAAAACTTTTTCATCCCTCCTTTGTCTTCCTCCCGTTCATCAACTATTAACAGCTGACGACTTTGCCACATTCTTTATTAATAAAATAAAATCAATCAGTTCACAATTGTCCACAAGACAATCCATCAAGCACACTTTACCAGCAAACATACACTTGTTCTCATCCTTCTCTTCACTCTCTGAGGCAGAAATCTACATACTCATCCCTCATCCTACTACTTGTCCGCTTGATTCCATTTCATCTCATCTCCTTCAAGCCATTTCTCTTGCAGTTGTACCTGCACTCACTCACATCATTAACACATCCCTTCACACTGGTGTTTTTCCCGCAATGTTTAAGCAGTCTCGTATAACCTCTCTGCTTAAGAAACCCACCCTCAACCAATCTTTTTTAGAGAACTACAGGCTGGTTTCCTTCCTTACTTTCATTGAAAATAACAATTAAACCATCTGTGTTCAACCAAGATTCCAGAGAGAGGATTCCAAATCTTCAATAATTATCTTGCTGGATCTGTCTGCTCCTTTTGACACTGTAAACCACCAGATCCTCCTGTCAACCTTACTGGCGAAGGGCATCAAAGGAACCACACATCAGTGGTTTGATTCTTACCTCTCAGAAAGGTTCTTCAAGGAATCTTGGAGAGGTGAGGTGTCCAAGTCACAAGATCTAACAACCGGGGTGCCTCAGGGCTCAGTTCTTGGACCACTTATCTTCTCTGTTTACATGGCATCACTAGGTTCTGTCATTCAGAAACATGGATTTTCATACCACTGCTATGCTGATGACACTCAACTTTACCTCTCATTCCATCCTGATGATCTGACGATAGCTGCTCATATCTCAGCTTGTCTAACAGACATTTTTTTGCGGGATGATGGACCATCACCTTCAACTCAACCTTGCCAAGATGGAACTGCTTGTGGTTCAATCAAGCCCATCATTTCATCACTATTTCGCCATCCATTTAGGCACATCAACCATAACTCCTTCAAAAACAGCCAGAAACGTTGGAGTTATGATTGATGATCAGCTGACTTTCTCAGACCACACTGCTAAATCAGCCTGTTCCTGCAGATTTGCTTTATTCAACATCAAGAAGATCATGCCCTTTCTTATGGAAAATGCTTCACAACTCCTTGTTTAAGCCATCACTTTATTGTGCCATACCAAAGAGGCACAACATCATTTTCACAGATATTTAAATTAAATGTTCCTTCCTGGTCGAATGATCTATCCAACTTAATCCGAGCAGCTGAGTCCTTTACCATTTTTAATAATTGGCTGAAAACACTTCTCTTTATTTGACCATCTAACTATAGCAGATATATATATATATATAATAAACTTGCTGGGTGTACTGATTTAAGCTAAGTGAGACTTAGCTTTTTGATTGCTTCCATTGTTCTCATTAAGTTGCTTTGGATAAAAGCATCTGCTAAATGACTAAATGGAAATGGAAACAACCATCTAGAAAACCAATTTAAGTTTAGGTTTAAACCATTTAAGTTTGCATAGCATTAAAAAAGTAATGCTTGATTAATGAAGGCAATTTGTCTAATGTCAATGTGGAAATTACATGAAAGAACAAGTTCAACTGGCCCAAAATGCTTATCAGCAACTTATTACTGAGCCCTGTGAACTGATCTGCAAATATCCAAGACATTACATTGAAACTCATGGTCTGACAGCTTGATGTTTTGAAGCAGTCTTTCGGAGTGTGAAATAAGCACTTCTGAACACACCAGAGCATTTATATTTTATGATTACTCTAAAGCCCTTATTCATACAGTTGTTTAATTGCCCTCTGCAGATATAATTGGATTCACCTCTACTAAACTAAGCTAAAGCCCTGTTGCTTTATCCTTTCACAGGATTTTTTCACGTTAGAGCCCTACGTGCAGCTTTTGGGAATATCATCAACCCTTCGTTCTCTTACTCTTCAGTGTGTGCTTAAAACACAACAGACTTAAAAACAGATTAAGAACTGCTTACCAGAGCTCTGCTCATTCAGAGGTGCCGTAATGAGGTAAGGCTGCCCTCGCTGACACAGTCAATCTATTTCAATAGACGTCGAACCTTTGATCACAGCTTTGAATTGCCACTTGTAAATCTAGGCTCACAGTTGGGTTGTTCCCAAGTGTCTTTCCATTCTCTATCTTTTTATGTTGACCCTGTTTTCTTGGACTCTGTGATTCTGTGACCTGATCCAAGATCAGGTCTTGTCCCAGCGGGCAGTGGGGCATGAAATTAAGAGTCACAACTATGTTACTGGAAGGTGTGTGGTTATATTGTCACAGATGAGCCCTGGATAATTCATGGCATCAACAAATGCCTGTCTGCATCTAATGGGCCACTAAATGACATTTGCAATGGCGTTGACGCAACATTGATTCACATGCTTATAATGTCTGGAGCCAATGTTCTGTCGGACCACCAGAACACTCGCATCATTTTTGTAACAAAAAAACTAGATAGACACATTTCATTAAAATCATTGTCGTTATACTTTAAAACATCTTTACCTATCTAACCAAATTAAATGTTACAAAAGGGAGTTTTTGAAGCAATGCAGTAGAAGAACCATGGTTGGTTCCCCAAAGAATCTAGAACAGTGAACAGTTCTAAAAAAATAAAAATAAAATTACGCTTAAAATAAAGGTTTCTCTTGGTGTAAATAAAATTGTATTGCTCTTGTGAGCAGTACGGTCCCACATATGGGATTTTTATTTCCATGCTCCTGGGAGAACGGTCCCACATATGGACATTGGAGGGTTCGGTGACATCACATAACTGCCAAATTCAAAGTGCACTTTGGCACTTTGTCTGGTGCTGAGACACCACTAGACTTGCCATATAATCACAACTATGTCCAAAGAGATATTCTTTATCAAATTTAAGACTCTTGAAATTGTTAAATAATTGACTTACCTTGGGGTGACTCTGGATTCTGTATGTGTATTTGAGTTTGTGTCTGCAGATGTAAATTATCAATGTTGCTCTAATCCAGATAGTTTACATTTTGTATTACCAAAAATGAACGAAACTTTATAAAACTGAACGTAACTTTTTCAGAAACTATCAAAAATATGCCATTGCAAATAAATAAATAAATAAATAAAAAAATAAAAACAATGAAAATGAAAAAAAAAAATAACACAGTTGCACAAAAAAAAACAATAAAGAATGAAATAGAAATAAATAAATGAGGGCCAAAATCTATACAAAATCACACATGATCAAAATTCTAATAGTCCTTTCTTATTAGATACTGAGATTACATTCAAATAGTTTTCCATTTATTTTAGAAAAACAGAGAAGACAGGTTTACAGTTGGATAATTTGTATTTGTGAATGTGAAATTTGTTTAGAAAAAAAAAAATAATTAATAACAAAATTGATATTTTCGTTTGTGGGGTCATAATACCCAAAAAGTACCCAGAAGTCTGGCAAAATCGTACACTTGACAAACACACCAATGTCATCCAAAAGTTCCTGAGTGTAGTGACATGACCAAAATAGTGTACAGTTTCTTCAGAACACGAACAAAAAGAGCGTGTAAGATCAATGTAAAACGAATCTTTGAAAAACATTAACAAAAATGAAGCACATTTGACAATGACAAAATGTTCCTTTTTGGGTGAACTATACCCCTTTAAGGAGTAGTGTGTTAACAGTCCAGCCACAATGTTCACCTTAATTTTTCTTCGTTGTGCAGAGACCATGCTGTCATTTTTGGTATATCTTGGAGAGGTAATGCAAGGAAAACTACTTGGGTTGTTTGCTGGGTGTACAAATGAATATTTTAAATTGACGAAGCATGTCACAAAAGATGCAGAAACATAATATACAATCAAACAAAAAGGAGGGCACTTCAAAGAAAAGATGCTCAATTAGTATGACTCTATGAAACGTATTAGAATAGAGTGAAAATGGATGAAAACCTTTGCTAGTTGATTTGAGACATGAGGTGTTCTGGTAGTTTTAGTGCATTTTGGAGATGACATTCACTGCTGAAAATTTGTAAGGCAAACTGTTTGAAGAGTTTTGAAAATGTTACAGACTGGTAATATAAATAAGGAATGAATGAATATCATTAAATCATTTATTCATTCATTTTATGGGAAAACCAAATGTCTCATAAGTACTTTTTTTTTTTTTTTCAAAGCTACCATCTATCATATACTGAAGTTCAAACCACTGAGAATTATTAGATTATATAATGGAATTGAAATGGAATTGTAACATTTTATTTGTTATTAGTTATTAGAGTAAAAAAGTTTTTTTTTTTTCTTTTTTTTTTATTTTTTTTTTTTTATAAAGACACAAATGTATGAATGCAGACTGTGATTATGTATTTATTTCTTCTTATTCTTCTTTTACACATTATGTTACACTTAATCATGTTATTCATTGTTCATATCACTGATGTCATTATGTCATGGACAAATGCATTAGCTAGCTCCGGGAATCAAGCTTTAAAGCTCTTTCCTGTAGTTTTAAATATGTGTGGGGATTCCATCACAATAACTACCGAGGCTGATGTGGTGGTTAGTTAATCTAAGAGCTTGAACTGTAATGCAGTTTATTAATGATTTGATATTCAGAGCTTTCCCTTTTGTCTATCAGACAAAATAATATTATGTTCATTAATGTTATGGAGTGCATGAAGCTACATTCTAAATCCCACGCGTTAAATTATTAATTTGAGTTTCCGTTTTGATTAGATGTGTGGTAGGATTTATGATACCAGGTAATCACTACAGGTAAAAACAAGGTCATTTTTTTTTTTTCCTTTCTCCTTTCTCCTGTCTCTGTTTCTCCTCATCCTTGCCTCGTCTGTCTGTCCTTACCCCCAGGTACCCGCGGCCACTGTGATTGGTTATCCCAGAAGGGGGGCAGTAGAGCGCAGTTTCAGGGATACCCCCTGGCCTGTGAGGGGTGATGGGGCTATGTGACGAGTCGGGCAATTGGAAATTAGCGACACCTGTGCCACTCATGGACGAGCTCCGGAAGGATACAGTGGTGAAGGACAAGAGAGGACCAGGTCTGGACTTTATTTTGTGTTTTGGTTTTGTTTGTGCGTGGCAGTCGTCTGTGAGAGGCTGTCGCGCTGTTTTGTGTATATTTTATCATTAAAGTTTTACTTGAATGTTCGCCTGTTCCCGCTTCCTTCTTCCCATCTTACAAACAGCTTTACAGTGTCCCTTTAAGATTGTAAATATACCCATATACCCAATACAGTTTATTAAGACTGTAAATATACCCATAAACACAATATCCCCATCCCCAACACATAGGAGACAAATGATAATAAATAACTAAAGTTGAAATGCATACATATGAAGCCTTTAGGCCTTCCTGCTGTGTTTAGACAAGGAGAGCCGTAATGTTATCTCTGAGATTTGTTATTATGTGTTACATGTTTACCCCTCCAAACAGCCCTGTGGTTATTCCACATCAAGATCAATAAAATAAACACATGGTTATTTATCGAGCATTCTGCATCTTAAGTCATTGAGGTTGAAAAAAAAAAAATAAAAAATAAATAAATAAAATAAACAGGGCAAAGGCAATAATTTCTAAACTTACATGATTACAAACCTACCTAATTTTACAGAACATTACAGAAGCTTGAATTTTACTGGCCTATTAATATATGCTTCAATACTTTTTTGTCCCTCTTGAGACAAGCAAATTTTTGCTCCACTTCCTTAATATACAGTCACATAATGTGGTTGTCTATAATTATCATTGTCAAATGGCACTTAAATTTGGAATGCTGAAAATAAATAAATAGATAATGAATCCAAAGCAAAATAAGTAAAAACATGCAAACACACACACACACACAAACGCAAAATACATTTTTTTTTTTTGTTTTAGTTGTTGAAAGAAATAAAATAAAATGAAGGATGAAATAAAAATAAATAAATAATAAATAAATAAATAATAATACTTGTCAGTATTTTTAATTATTCAATTATTTCAAATAATTCAATTAATTATTATTATTAATTTATTTTTTTGGATGAAAAAGAACATGAATGAGGGATGAGTTTTGTGTATGATCTGGGAAATATAAGATATGATACTGTACCTCCAAACCCTTTTGATGGTCTGACTTAAAATAAATCAAAATGCTCTTAAGCCAGTTACATGATCAACATTCATATACACCTGACGCTTACTGACCTTCTGTGATCATATAGAGAGGTGGTTTATTTTATCAGCGAGCTGTAAAACAGCACAAAATTTGATTTCACCCTCTGAATGATTCCCATGATCACCACACAGGTGTAGGAAAATAGGGAATTTTATGTACAAGCCCAGTTTTGACTAAGCCTCAATTTTCTCATCCTTTTTGGTGGAAAAGCCCTATATCATGAAGACATATTTTGCACCCCCAGCCCTTTGCTCCTAATGGATCTTTCCACATGTTCTCAGTGGTCTATTCACTGCTACTGGGAATATTTTTCCAGCAGCGTACACAGATAAAAGGAACACATTTTATCTGTACAAGACAACCTGGTCTCATAAAAACACTGGTTCAATTCGTGAACCCTGGCACATTTTAATAATGTTGATATAGGTACGTATTGCTGTTGTTTTTATTATGTTGCTCCTGGTACATGCTGAGGCGGTTCAGCATGTTCAGCAGGCGGTTTGAGAATTCAGATATCCGGGTGCTGTCACTAAAAGTTAATGGTCTATCATGTTGGAAATATGCCCTACACCAAACCCAACCCTAAACCTACCCGATAGTGTTAACAAAGGCAAACCTGATATACAAATGCATTTGTTATTGCAATCGTGCCATTTGAACTTCATTATAACCAGATTTGAACTGCTTTGTCAAACCATGGTTACAATACACAGTATTTGAACTAGGCTTCCTGCGATAGATAAAAAAAACTTTGTGTCATTTATTTGTTTTATTTGACATCAGGGTGTATGCCCTGCCTACAAGCTTTCATACTCGTTTTGCTAATAAACATTCTACATTTACTAAAAAGTGCACCCAGGTACATATATACCACGAGACCAGGTAGGTACAAGACTATGCCTGCTGGGTTGTGCTCTGTCAGTCTGCATAAGTACACACCTGAGGTGTCAGAGTCCAAAAACTGCCACAAGTCACATCTGGAGCAAACAGAGATCATGCTGACATTTGTGTGCAAGGAATCACTAAACCTTTTTTGGAGGCAAACAAAACAAAATACACAAAACAAACTATAAATAAACAAAACCAATGCACAAACAACACACAATTTAACAAAACAACAACACAATAAAAAAGGCCATAAATGAAACAAAACAAACACACACACACACACAATTAAACATTCAATATTGACGTTTATGAAGGTTGCTGGATTGTCAAATAAACTGTCATTACTAAAACATCTTGGGGTGGAATTGTCACTTTAAAGGTGCCATGTGCAAAAATTGAGGTAAAAATATCCAAAAAAATGACCTACACACATCAAAAAGAATGAGAAGAAATAAGGGCGATGATGTCATTAAAAAAATGTCAAGTTATAGTGCTGCAGAGATATCAACCTTAATTAGCATTAGCATTACTAGCCCCGGCCCGACAGGTGTTGTAATACCAGTTTCGGCCATGGGAGGCGGAATGCGGGCAACATAAGCACCAGCCAACCTGCAATACACGAATAACTCGCACGGCTTGTGGGCGTACTTGAACCTGATGTCAATCATGTGGAAAGTACAGCCCACTAGTTCATTTCACTTCAGGGAAGAGAGCGGAAGGATGACTGAAGCCCTTGGCAAGAGACCACCACCCGCTACAGGGAAACAACCGCGCTCGTAATCACAAATCAAATCCGATAAGAAAAGGAGCCGAACCAGAGTAAACATCGCCACTGCTTTAAATCGCTGGAGACAACTGATGGACCTGAAAGAAATGAGGTTCGACTCCGAACTTGCAACATTTATTTTGGATTGGTAAGTTAGATACTGTTAGTATTTCGCTAGAAGTTTGTTTTATGTGTTTGTGTATTTTTTTTTTCCGGGAAGTTATAACATGGAAATGTATCGAAGGCTGTTCGATAAACGTGCTAATGTTAGCAATGGCTAACCGTAGTTGCATTTGATAATTAGCTAGCTATAACTTACCCATTTTTTGATATCATAACTAACCTGCTCTGTCTAGTCTGTTGGTCTCCGTGTCCTCTTTGCTTCTTGGTTTTTCTGTGCGTGAGAAAATTGATGTGTGGCAAGAGTCAATTGCGTGTGTCTCACGATGAATGCTTGAGAGTTGGCAGCTCTGGTTACGTTGGTTGGCGCTAGCTTGGTCAACATCAGCTGTCTGATGTTGACCAATGATGTTGACAGAATGCTGTCTGTCAAATTAATTTAATTCAAATAATGTGTATATACAACATAACAATATGAACAAAACAAATAGGAACATATTCACTGGTAAAGGTGAAGGGGAGTAGCTTGAAGATATCATGTTTCAAAATCACTTGACATCACCCAACGTCCTCTGGAGGTAAAATGTCCTCTTAGGCTTCGGCTATGGCTGTAAGGTTGTGGTGAAGGTAGGGTCGGAGCATAGAGACTATGCCGTTTCTCGTTTGTTACTCTAGAGTACACCAATTCACTTTATCGAGGCATACTGCCCCCATCAGGTATGGAATGTGGAGTATGACTTGATTTTTTTGCCAGACATTACAGATGGCACCTTTAAAGCCATATATCTAATGTCAGAAATATTGCATTTTTATTTTTCAAGACAGAAATTATAAATTATTGAACATATTCACAACTTCAATAAGGGATTATTGTAATGCATATATATATATATATATATATATATATATATATATATATATATATATATATATATATATATATATATATATATATACATATATACATATATATAAATTACGAAATGCTACTTGTAAAGTTCCTCAAGGTAGTCCTTGTGCAAAGAATAAATATTTTTTTTTTTTTTTTACAATTGCTCAAAGCATTGTTTTGGATGTGTCCTACTGTAGCACTGTTCAGGACTCATACATACTGAACTCTCTGTTTAGGTCTAGAGTGAAGACTCTGTTTATCCAGGCATACAGTTCAATTCCCACAGTCTGCTTTTAATCCTGCTGCGCTAGCTCGGAACAGTTTGATTCTTTTTCACCATTACTTTTCATCCTTTACTTTTTTCCATTTCTTTTCTTCATCCATATCTTAAGATGCCCATGCCAGTGTCCACGGGCTCCTGTCACACCCAGATTCACTCCTGGCCATATATATATATATAATAATTTTACTGAGCTTCTCATCCAATATATGTATATATATATATATATATATATATATATATATATATATATATATATATATATATATATATATATATATATATATATATATATATATATATATATATTGGATGAGAAGCTCAGTAAAATTATTATTAGCAATGCAAGCAAGATTAACGGTAACCACACTGGCGATGCTAATGGGCTGTAAACTAATAACTAACTGGGGAAATCAAATAAAACTAGTAATAAGGCACTCTGATTGTTTCTGTTGTAACATACGATAGGGGATATATTCTCATTATAGAAACAGAAATGATGATGCAGAAAATGTATTTTAAGACAATAAACTTGACAGAGCTCAAACTCAAAACACGTGGTAGCAACAAACAGGAAGTTTCAGTCCAGATCCAGCACATACAAAGAACTGAGATCACCGAAAACCTGAGAAAAGATGATGCAAACCCCTCAGAGGACCAAAGATGATGCCAAACCTGAAACAACATAAACTACCAAATTTCGCTACAAGTTGGATTGCAACATATAATCATTGCTTTTAATACTGTTCATCGTCTGTTCGATTAAGTCATTAACTGAATTTTACCATACATTTCTGCCATATGTACATCAATCTGACAGTCACCACTGACGAGCTGCTACTAAATATATTGTAGAAATAAAATTTTCTTCAAAGCTGCTTTGCAATGATTTGTATCTTGAAAAGCGCTATGCAAATAAACTTTAATTGAATATATATATATATATATATATATATATATATATATATATATATATATATATATACACTGTAAAAAATAAGTGTAATTTTAACTGTAAAATTTTGTAAAAACGCTACGGAAAAAAACTGATAATAGGTTAACAGTAAGTTCCCGTACTATATACAGGGAAAAACTGTAAAAGATCTAACAAAGCATTTAATGTAAATTTACAGTAAAATTCTGTTAATTATACAGCTTTTAGAAGTAAAAAAAGAACAAATCAATGTATAATTTACAGTCTAAAACTGTAAACTGATATTCCCAGAATTCCCTGCGTGACACTCCATGTTTGAAAGTATTTTGTTTAAATAATCATGTTTTTAAATAGTTCTTGTTTTCAGTTATGTACATTTGAGCTTTATGTTACATCTTCTGTTGCTTAATGAAAGTTTTTTGCATTATTTAAGTATCACGTGTGTTACCATGATGGTGTTTTGTGTTTCCATAAATGTGCACCTTCTATATGTTAATATATACTTCTGCTTGTGGTGAAGCTACTTGTGATGAGCTTTGATACTTCATGTGGCTTTCTCTTATACAGTACCATCTTTATTATTATGGTGGTTGTCAGTATTTTCAAGGTACAAAACAGATTTAATTTTGTGTGTTGTTGAATTTACTGGTTTATATTCACATTTTCTTGTTTGTAAATTACAGCTTTATATTGTAAAATTAACAGTTTTTGACGTAAATGTGTTTACAGTTTTCTGTATTTTTACAAAATTATTCTGGCAACCACAGCTGCCAAAAAGTTTTTGTAAAAACAACAAGAAATTTTTTACAGTGTATATACACTCACCTGAAGGATTATTAGGAACACCTGTTCAATTTCTCAATTTCTCATTAATGCAATTATCTAAGCAACCAATCACATGACAGTTGCTTCAATGCATTTAGGGGTGTGGTCCTGGTCAAGACAATCTCCTGAACTCCAAACTGAATGTCAGAATGGGAAAGAAAGGTGATTTATGCTATTTTGAGCATGGCAAGGTTGTTGATGCCAGACGGGCCGGTCTGAGTATTTCACAATCTGCTCAGTTAATGGGACTTTCACACACAACCATTTCTAGGGTTTACAAAGAATGGTGAGGAAAAGGGAAAAACATCCAGTATGTGGCGGTCCTGTGGGTGAAAATGCCTTGTTGCTGCTAGAGGTCAGAGGAGAATGGGCCGACTGATTCAAGCTGATAGAAGAGCAACTTTGACTGAAATAACCACTCATTACAACTGAGGTATGCAGCAAAGCATTTTTGAAGCCACAACACGCACAACCTTGAGGCGGATGTGCTACAACAGCAGAAGACCCCACCGGGTACCACTCATCTCCACTACAAATAGGAAAAAGAGTCTACAATTTGCTCGAGCTCACCAAAATTTTACAGTTGAAGACTGGAAAATTGTTGCCTGGTCTGATGAGTCTTGATTTCTGTTGAGACATTCAGATGGTAGAGTCAGAATTTGGCGTAAACAGAATGAGAACATGGATCCATCATGCCTTGTTATCACTGTGCAGGCTGCTGGTGGTGGTGTAATGTCGTGGGGGATTTTTTCAAATGTTAATTATGTAGATATAATGGCATGCTAGTGTGACAATGTATATACTCCTTCCAGAGTGACAACATCGTTGCCTGCTTCAGCTGTTCAAGAAACTGTATCTTTATCCTGGTTGATAACAGTGAAAACTTTGAATAACTTTTATGTAGTCGAGACTTAAAACAAAGTGTTCACTGCAAAGTGAAATGGATGACAAGCCTTATCCTTGCCTATACATACAACTGCACATTACAGCAGACAGGACACGTTCCAAGCAACAAACTATTCCAAGGTGCCAGACGTACTTCACCACAGATGAGAGCAAGCATTTGCTGCAACCTGCGCATCTGGAGCTGCTCTGCTTCAGAACACGAGCAACACAACACCAATGTGACGAGTCAGTACTCTTCAGCAGAGCCATAGAGGGAACAGCTTTATCATCAGCATAAATTACATTGCTGTGAGACGTTTTAATTTGGCAACCAACTGAAGCACCCAGAAAGTACATACAGTAGTAGGTGACAATTACTCCTCCGCTCCCGCTACATAAACCACAATCTTTTCTCCATCTTCCAAAAGCAACTCTGTATTTTGAGGTCAAAACTCAACTTGTGATTGTATAACCAAACTATTATGTCCGTGGCTAAACCAGTTTTGATGCTAAAACTCTCAAACAAGTGTGCATTTTTAAAATTTATGAATTAATACTATACACATTTTAAAACTGCATCCCAAATGACACTGACACTAAGCCAACAATACTTGTAATCTAAGTAATCTACTGTGCACTTAACCTCATTGGTCTGTTTCATTGTGTTAGCTGTTTGAATTACTTTTCACATCTTAATCAGTGTTACATACAAACTATAAATTTGAAGTATTTCAGGAACAATCCATATATATATATATTTTTTTTATTATGTAAAAGGATCAAATGATAGTACATGGATAAGTCTTTCTCTCCATCTTCCGTTTCTGACAAGTACAGTAGAGAATGGACTTTTCACATGAATAAAGGTTCATGGTGAAGAGAGTGCAGTTGAGGAAATATATCCTGAAGTAATGATAGCTTTGGTCTTTCTCTCATTTCTTATGTCGCAGCATAGTGTAAAAAAAGGCCTTTCATTCAGCAAAATGGCACAACTGGGAGATTCAACAGTGCAGCATGCATGCTTTATTCTTCTTGAAAAAAAAAAAAAAAAAAAAAAACCTTGATGAAAGGGTTGTGGGGTTTCAAAGCGCCACAGGACCTAGCGGGGGGCTGTGTTCTGACCGTTGAGGCGTGACTGCTGGAAATATTGATTAAAGTAAATAAAATGTATTCTGTTACATTCCCTCAAACTCTGTGCATGTGAATCACTGACGATCTGAAGGCTGTATAGAGAGGTTTATATACTGAGGTTGTCACTATGGGGGGGGGGGTCTGAGGAGGCCAAAATGTTAAATATAAATATAAAAATATAAGTCTCTTATGCTTAAATTAAGCTACATTAATTGGATAAAAATAAGTTATATTTTGAAATATTATTACAATTTAAAACAACTGTTTTAGTTGTTTCTCTGTTATTTTTGTTTTATTATTAATTATTAGTAGTAGTCGTTGTAGTTGTAGTAGAATAAATTTTTAATTTATGTAATTTATTCCTGTAAAGACAAGGCATCAGCACTCCAGTCTTTACTACTGAAAATGGTAATATGCTGATTCCCTGCACAAAACAAAGCACAAACAAAAAAATGATAAAGCATGAATATTTACAATAGTATGACAAAAAAGTATAAAAAGAAAAATATAAAATATTGAGTGTGGTTTAATTATTCCATCAAGCAACAAACAAACAAACAATGAATGAATGAATGGTTTAGTAAAATGATTAAATCATTTTGTAAATAGTTTGAATAGTTAGTAGTTTTTAATATAGTAAATGGTTTAGTAAAATATGATTAATAAATAAATACAAATATTAAATACGAATCTCAACATTGTGTCAAAATCTGAACTAAAGTATTCTTATCCATACGTTAAATACATAAGCCCAAAACATAAATGTTAACAGTATAAGCTGTAAGTAAGGGCTGCACATTTCCAGTAGTATGTCTTCATATGTTTTCCCGGTTTATCAGTGTAGATCAAACTGAAGTTGGGTTGTGTCAGATAGATTTAGAACAAATGCTTACATGTAAAGCCTATTGTGTTTTATCCATTTACTCTGGGGATCAGTAGAGCGTTTTAAGATGCATGATGCGCAAAGTATAAACCTGTGCACTGTACAGATCCTTGGGCATTCAGTGGGTTTTTCAGTGGGTCCTTGTTATTCAGTACTACAGATTGCGCCTGGCCTTGAGTACACTGACACCCTCTCAGCTGGACAGCATGCAAGGGTTAGTTCAGTTCATGCTGACAACAACAGGCCATGCAAGTGGTAATACCCAAGGCTGCTTCAGCATTTAGCCTGCACATTACCCCACTCCAGGGGCTTTAGCATACCTGAGACCTAAAATGACCCGACTGTTGTACAGAATTCCAAGGCAAAATCTTGAGTGATATTTTACTTTGTTCCTCATTAGACACAATGGGAGGGATGCTATATTAAATTATTTTAGGCCAAAATGCAAAATGCAATGAACGCTTAATAAACGTCTCCTAATCTACATTGACATGCATTAACATTTTTTTCTTAGAATCGAATACTTTTATTCCGCAAGAACATGTTAAATTGATCTAAAGTGACAATAAAGACATTTGTAATGTTGGAAAAGTTTTGACTAAATCAGGGTGACAGTCTGTACAAATGTTCGGTAGTATATTATACATTTACTTTGTCTCACTTTAATAGTGTGAGTTGAACCTTAAAACATAGTTTGACTACTAAGATTTACATTACTGGAGTAAAATTAAAACACTTTTTGCCTTAATTAGTTAATCATATTTATTTCTCTCTGTGTGTGTTTTTTGCAATGACTTTGTATTTATTTACTGTTTATTTTTATTTATTTATTTATTATTATTATTATTATTATTATTATTATTATTATTATTATTAATTTATATTTTTTTCTTATATATATATATATATATATATATATATATATATATATATATATATATATATATATATATATATATATATATATATATATATATATATATAGTAGTTTTTTTTTTTTTCACAAATCAGCCAATCCTTTGCAGATCTCAGTTTTAGAAAACTCTTGGGGTGGGTTTTGCCAAACACCCATTGGAGTTTGCTTCAGATAGCACATTTGAAGACACACAGTTTGGATCTAAAATGTAAAACAAAAGAGATACTGACAAGATGTTCAGCCCAAGGGATGTGGCTGTTCAAACAGATCACTAAGATGGCAGCAGACACCTCACACACACCTGCCCTCCCTCGCTGATCCATGTGTACATGTATGATTGATATTTATAATGCCCTGAGGCAGTGCTGCAGTGCTGAGTGATTTGCAGTGACTGCCCCACACTGTGACCTGTACGATTTCTGTAACTCCCCTGACCTGTTTGCATACACAACGTTACAAAGTATATCTTACAGAAAGACACTGACATGATACCAAAGGATGTAAGAAAACTATTTTCAGAAGTTCCACAAAAACAACATTTCATTTTATGGTAGATTTTGTAAAGTGCAGTAGAATCAATCAATCGATCAATCATTAACCGTATGTAAATTGCAGTACATCGATGCACAATTTCAAAATTAGTTGCAATTGTAATCTCAAACCTCTTAATTCTTTATTTAATTTTGCATTATAGATGTGATTAAATCATTTATTATTCATTGACTGTCATCCTCAAACTGGTTGCTGAAAGTGGATCCAGCAAAAGCTTTTATAATCTAAAAATGGACACTGACTATACAGTATTTACCATTCTAAATCTGCAAGGTTGGTTATTGTAATAAAAAAGTAATTGGGCTAGGAACCACGCTGCGGAACCACTTGGCCAATTAAGCTACAGCTTCTCATAAAATGAGGATTGATAAGTATGCCCATGAGCCTAATTCATAATTGTCTTTTAAAGTATGCTCAGATATCTACACTGACTTAAACTTATCTTAAGTTAACTTGATACTTATCATAATGATGGTGGTGGAACAAAGTCACTGTTAAACAGCTGATTTTTGCTTCAATCAATCAATTAATCAATCATCAATCAATGCTATGTATGTTTTATACTTTGTTAATTCTTAATCATCTTCCCAAAATAAGAGATATAACAGTGTTTGGTTTAAATGCAACATCACTCAAAGGAAAAGTTAGAAATTACTTTGTAGAAATACCCTACTTGCTGTCTGCTAATAGTACAGAGGCAAAGTGAGTATTCAGCAGTTTTCAGATTAAAATAAAATAAAATAAAAACAGCACATTTTATACATTGCTTGTTGATTGGATTGTGAAAAAAAAAAAAAAAAAAAAAAAAAAAAAAAAAAATATATATATATATATATATATATATATATATATATATATATATATATATATATATATATATATATATATATATATATAAATATATAAATATATATATATATATATATATATATATATATATATATATATATATATATATATATATATATATATACCATTTACATGTTCTATAAGTTTTGATTTCATGCCAACATATAGAATGTGTTTTGACACAGAATATATATTTGGTTTACAAATGACATACAGATGAGGATTGAATGTGTTACTTTTCCATTTTCCCCACATCTGACACTCCACATTGTAGTTATTATCAATTATTCAGCTTTACCTCAGCAGTCCTTTCCTGTCTTTGATCTATTTATATTATTTCTACAGAATGGTACATGTATCACTTTTTATCCTTCTTGCTTTCTTTGTGATTCAGTGATCGGCCCTTTGGACACCTGCTTTGTTTCCTGAGTGTTTGTGTATTTTCACACTAACCCTTCAGCTTTTCTTTAAACTCTGTCTCCTATTGACTTTCCTACTTCTCTTTATCAGCCGCCAATCGCTTTTAATGTCTCTAAGGAGTAGTGCAGCAGGCATGCTGTCTCTTTCATCCCTGCAGCAGACCTCCATTTTGTGGGATCTCACATCTGTTTCCTATAATCGTTCAATGTCTCTTGAGGTTAAATGACATTCCCAAGGTCCCCGGGTCACATTAGCTGCAGTATTCAACTTGTGCCGATATTACGTTTCAACAATAATTTGAGGTAAAAAAATAGTGGAAGACACCATCATAGTGGTGTAAATAATAAATTAAAAATAAATAAATAAACAAACAAATACATGTATCCAGATAAGTTAACTGCAATTGAGCAACTGCAAAACAAATAAATAAATAAATCTACCCATTCTAGCTAACTTCAAGATCTAATAGTTGAATATATATATATATATATATATATATATATATATATATATATATATATATATATATATATATATAGGCCTACATATTTATACACACACACATACAAAAAAAGGTTGTAATAATAATATAACAAAACAAAAACAAAAAAAACAAAATATATATATATATAGTGAAGTGAATTAGTGAAGTGACATTCAGCCAAGTATGGTGACCCATACTCAGAATTTGTGCTCTGCATTTAACCCATCCGAAATGCACACACACAGAGCAGTGAACACAAACACACACACTGTGAGCACACACCCGGAGCAGTGGGCAGCCATTTATGCTGCGGCGCCCGGGGAGCAGTTGGGGGTTCGATGCCTTGCTCAAGGGCACCTAAGTCGTGGTATTGAAGGTGGAGAGAGAGCTGTTCATGCACTCCCCCCACCCACAATTCCGTCCGGCCCAAGACTAGAATATATAGAATATATATATATTATCATTAGTATTATTATTATTATTATTATTATTATTATTGTTCTATGCTATATCGTAAACTGTTTCTTTATATTCCCATCCCTTCCGGAGGTAAATTCCTTATCGTTACAAACTATAATAAATCAAGCTTTGCCAGTATAAAATGAATCAGTTTTTAAACGTTCCGCCGGCGTGTGCGCTGTCCGTGGTGCTGAAGCAGGACACTGACACTGGGCAAAGAAACTAACGCGGGAACACACCTTTATCTCCGCGTTGATCAGATTATTGTATAATGTTATTTCCGTCTGATTAAGAACCCGCTCACGTGCCGGGCGCTCATTTAATATTTGCTCCTCCTGTGTGGCAGGGTCCTATAGTTTCGCCTGACTTGGAGCTCTCCTCTCACACTCTGTAATGTTGTATCTGTTTTACCTCTCACCAATCTCAAAGTCACAAGTTCCTGCCATCCGCGTTAACAGCGCGCCTGTTTGTGTGCATGCAGGGGAGCAGTGCTTCAGGCGGAGGCATGCATGCTTATTGCCAGTGAGCAGTGAAGATCTACCCCTATAACGCCCACTCTTCAGCGTGCTCCAAGACGAACAGACGCTTCGTGCGTATTTGTCTTCTAACTCATCTATCAGGATGATATTGCGAGGGGCTTCCTTAACGAGGATTTACTCCACTGACGGATTGGATTGTCCTGTATTTGAGCAGCATACGGATATGTATTTTTTATCGCAAGATGAAATGAAAAGCCACGGAAAGTAGATATCTGTTTCTCCGCACCTTGGAAGAAGGGTCGAGCACAAGAATGGGAACTATTTATGCGCGAAGGCAAAAGTAGAGGCAAATTGCATTGCGCTGCATAAAGAAAATGAAAGCGTGCTTTTTGGTTCACATTGTGAAGAACATTATGGTACTGTGCAACCGCACCGAACATGTCTGATCTTTTAACCCAGTTTTAATTAGTGCAATCCGACCTCATCCTCGTCAAACGACCACCGGCTTTCACTTTTCAACGGAGGATAAGGTGCATCGCTGTGGAAAGGTAACCTTTTCTTAAAAGACTCTGTAGAACAACCTTGTTGGGATTAATTGACGGTGCAGTGCAAACTATTTCTCTCTTCTTGATTTCTAGAGCGTTTTTTTTTTTTTTTTTTTTTTTTTTTTGCGCATCATTTTTTATTTAGATTGGGTTCTGATTACTATAAAGCTAGTGTTATAAATAAGTAGCGTGATCTTCCTCCAGATGCAATGATCTCGAGGTGTTTCTCTGCATGGATGCTGAGTAATGGTCAGCAATGCACACGAGCCACGATTCTCCCCATAATGATATCTCACTTTCTCCTCTTTATTTGCATATGGAATTACTTAAAGATTTGGGTTTTGCCAAATGATGATGTAAATGATGCAACATGATGTTTAGACAAACTGTATGCTATTCAAACGTTCTTATAATGTTAGGGTTAGGGTTGCGGGTTAGTTCTGCCTGACAAGATAATTTACCCATGGTGGCAGCACACCCTGATAGGCTTTTTTTTTTTTTTTTTTTTTCTGCCCGACAAGATGTTCTACCCACGTTTCTACTGCAATAGTACATCCAGATAGAGGTTTTCTGCTTGGCAAGATGTTGTAATTTTAAAGATGATTACTGGTTTTAAGTGCCACCGAGTGCTTGATATAATCTAACACCACAAATGTGTCCAAATACCTGGATGAAATGTATGCATAATGTATTCTGAGTCACAAGCAGATCACCAAGATGATATTATTTGGCTTTAATGCTCATATGGATTTCATTCATATGCAAACATGTTCTGTGAGAATCTTAATGGTGCCAGGTGACATGTGTCATCATTGTTTTCTTACATTCATTAACAAACACTTCAATATCAGTAACTAGTGCACTTGTATTTTAATTGTGCTGTAAAAGGAATATAAAACCCACTTGATTCATTTCCATGTATTGCATTAATGTCTGCTATGACTGTAAGCCCACAATTTGGAGGAGTTTTGAATGTCAAGTTGCAAAGCTCATAATGTCTTATTCTAGTCCACAGGTAGGGGGCCACGGTGGGCCTGTAGATGAGTGATCGTACTGTATCGCCTATAGCTTCTGTAGCCTGAAATCATTTGAGTCATGTCAGGTGCAGATGGTTATTTCAGAACCGGACGTAATTGAATCCGTATGTGCTGTTAGCAAACATATGTTTCTTTCCCTTTAATGCCCTTCAACATGATCGCCATCTGAATTGTGTTATTTCATCATATTGTTTCTTTATTGCCATATTGGGTTTGATGGGATATGCAAATGACCACATTGTTTACTCTGACTTATTATCTGAGGGTTTCAGCTGGTACTAAAAAGTCTTAATTTACCCCTCCACAATTTAAGGCCTAAAATGTCTTAAATCATTTTTAGCATTTTACAGCTGGTACTGGTGTCATATGAACAGTGAGAAAACACATGGTGAAAAAAGGCATGCTAAAAGCTTCAAACTGCTTACCAAATTATTATTTGTATTTACTTACTTATTTACTATTATTTTTGCGAGATACCCTTTTTTAGCTTGATTTCCACATCAAGCCAGTCAGCGTTATTGGTTTCAAGGTGTCAGTAAATGTAATTTAACCATCGTTTGTTGCATAGTTCCAGAAGAACCGTGGCATCTGAATGGAATATTTCAAATTGTCCCCTGTTCCCTGTCCTCCTTCTCTACAATCCATCATGAGCTGCAGCACTCACCAAATATGCAGACGAGGCCGTATTCTGAGCGCGTGCTCGAGATTGAACACTCCATCCTGGGCTTTTCAAACAGACTGTCATGTTTTTCAGCATGTGGTAGGACCATTGTGCACACTCCAATCTCCAGAGAGAAAGACAGAGAGTGGGCTCACCATGAAACAGAGTGGTGCTCAGGGATGATTGGAATGGAGGTAGAGAGCGGGGCGAGGGAAAGGAAGAGGAAGTCCCTCTCTTTCTCTCTCCCAGGGTGTAGAGTTCTGCATTAAGGAGAGGCAGTGATGAGTGGGGTCTGCAATAACCCTCAGGCCTCCGTCACACCACAGCTACCTCGGCTTGCAGCTAATTGTGCCGATGTATTACCCTGTGTGTTGCTCTGCTATTACCTATTACTCTTCCCATTCCCTCTCCTAGACGTTTAGCACGGCCGGTGACTGCTCTAAATTAACTCTTGCTACTTTTGAGTTGATGCCCAACAACAGAATTTTCGCCAGTAGAACTTAAATGGCCAGACATGCAATTTTCCAGTCGATCTGGTCTGGAAGCCAACAAAGATACACATCGTGGAGAGTGGGATGGAGGCGAGGCTGTAAAACAGTTGGGGAGTGAAGCGGAGTAAAGGATGTTGTGAAGCACATTAATATGTTGCTTAAACGTTTTACACCTCAGCAATATCAATGGCTCTTTGCTAGACCTGAGGAGGCTTGTAAAGCTTTTGAGCCCTAATGTGTTTATCTATGGTATTAGAAACAACTCACTACAAATCTTACTCTTTGTCAGGCTTGATTTATTTTAAAACATGAGTCGGCGATAGGACTGTGCTTGATTTAATTTTATCATTACTTCGGATTGGATGCCAACTGTTACTTTCCCCTGGAAAGCTGGCAAAAAGGTCGAAATCCATAGTGAAGGTGCAGCAGGAATGGTATCCAATGAAGGTCAAAATAAATGAGGAAAAGTGGCATGACATCACTAAGTTGGCCAAAAAGTGGTGTGAAATTTGCTATTTTGCATTATTTTTCTTTCTTTCTTTCTTTCTTTCTTTCTTTCTTTCTTTCTTTCTTTCTTTCTTTCTTTCTTTCTTTCTTTCTTTCTTTCTTTCTTTCTTTCTTTCTTTCAGAGGATTAAAACTGCAAAGTACTGTATGTCTTTTAACCTGACCTCCTCAGGAAAAACTAGTCCTGTCCAAAAAAGCTTAAAAACAGGAGCTTTCACAGTGTGCAGTTACCATTGCTCTCACCAGAGCACTAATATTTGGAATAATACAGTGATTTGGCAGCTATTATTTGTATAAAACCAGTAGTAATCAGAGTCAAAAATAAGTGTTTAGTCATGCCAACCAAAGGTAGATGAATAGAGAAAATGTGCTGGCCCTACTTACTTGCTTAGTTATTCATGATTTTTAATTTCAGTATTGATTAATATAATTGTTCAATAAATTTAAATCATTAATTATATATTTATTGGATATTATATTGGATATAATTTATAATTATTTATCATTTTAATTCTGAATTAAATGCATTATTATTATTATTTTTAATATTATGTGATTATATATATTTGCAATAATTGTTCATCTTGTACCTATGTAATAATTTGCTGTTATGATATTTCATATGTCTACTTTTATTAATAGATAATGTGTTTAGTAATTCATTATACATGCATTTATAAAATGTAAGTATTTTTTGTCATTATTTTTGCTGTTATTTTTATTTTATTTATAATGTAATAATCAAACGTTAGTTTTGCACACTGATTTTAATATCACTTTGTTCAGATAATATCTAATATCTTGTTTAATATCACCAAGAATGTAAAGCATACACAGTGACATAATTCCAAAACCTAGAACTGTAAAAAAAAAAAAAAAAGTTCCTTAGTTTGTAATACATTAAAAATGCATGTTGATAGTGTTTTTATCTAGGCCATGTCCACACGTACATGGTATTTTTAAAAACTGAGGTTTTCCTCTTAGCTTTCCGTTAAAAAAAAAAAAAAAAATCTGTCCACATGAAAACACAAATGCAGGCCAAGAAGCACTGTCAAGAGCATGGCAAACCAACAGGTGACAATATAATCTCAACCATAAATCCATGTTGGCCAATCAGATGCCTGAAAAAGTTTCCAGTATGCAGAGATAACAGCACTGGCTCCGACATCAAAAGCCAAAAACGCAGTTTTTGCCGTCTACATGACAACACTGCAACCAGAGTTTTTGAAAATCTTCACTCTGGCAGGCGTTTCAAAAAAAATATTCGGTTTCAGTGACCTGGTGCATCGTTTGCGTGCGTTGTTTTAAAAATAACCACATTCGTATGGAGAGGGCCCTAGACCTTACCAACAGTTTTCCCCCACCATGAGCAGTTTTACATTTCAAATCCACTTTAAATAATAATTATGTGAAATATGACCCAGAAAATGTAGCATTTATCTCACTCCAGTCCAGTCTTCAGTATATATTTAACATTGTGTCTGTTGGTATAATTAAGGTCTGCTTAAGTGCACTTTATATATTTGTCCTGCGCTCCTAAGCCCTCTATTGATCTATGGTTACAGCCAGTCAAACCACAGCCAAAGCCTTTACTAATCCATTCTGGGGTTCCTGCAGAGAAACAGATCCAGCACGGTGGGAAACCATCACTTCCTATTTGGCCTTTCAAGGATGACCGATCCCTACAGTATGTCTTCTTTCATTGGCTTGGTGAAAATTACTTTATGAAGGGGTCCCAGCACAATTGCGTTCACCTCTGTCTGACTGACACTGGGTCTGACATTAAGTGTGAGTGAACGCTCTGCTTTCTTCATTTGGGGCTGATCACCAGTTAAATGCCCTCAGATAAAGAGAGTGATGTTGGCATGAGAAACAACTATTGGGAAATAGTTTCAACAGAGACTTGGCAGTTCTTCATCGTATGATGGCATGATTGCAATTGTGACATTCTTATCATTGAGTCCCCTCGTCAGGCCAAAAGTGTAAAGGCCATTTCTTTTTAAATATAAGATATGGTTTACGAAGTGAAGGTCAAGCATTTAAACCATAATGGACTTTCTCTTATTCCACAAAAATGAACCTGTATTCATAGGTTGATTTCTCAGAGTGTAGAAACTGTGTCTCTGTGGTGTTTCTATATAGCACTGTTTGAGTGTTTGGACAATTTTTATTCCAGGAAAAAGAGGTTAAACTGGGAATTCATGGTGCGTTCCATTTGTAGACGTTGGAAACTGAATAGGAACGTTTATCTGGAATGCCCTCATAAGTCACAGTTCTGACTCAGAATCCAATATGGCTGCTTAGTAAAGAAATAATTAGATTAACCGTAATAAAATATTGTTTATTAGCACTTATGTTTGTCCGTGTCTTAATAAACTCAGTGGTTTAAACAGTACAATCTCTATTTGTGGACATGATACTATTGTGATAGTCATGTAAATTACAGCTTTTTATGTGTTTTTAATCGACTGCTAACAATGGGGAAGTCATGGCCTAATGGTTAGAGATTCTGACTAGTAATCCAAAGGTTGCGAGTTTGAGTCTTGGGCCAGCAGGAATGAATTTACAGCACTCTCTCCACTTTCAATACCATGACTGAAGTGCCCTTGATCAAGGCACTGAACCCCCAACTTCTCCCCAGTTGCCGCAGCATAAATGGCTGCCCCCTGCTCCAGGTGTGTGTTCAAGGTGTGTGTGTGTGTGTTCACTGCTGTGTGTGTGCACTTTAGATGGATAAAATGTAGAGCACGAATTCCGAGCATGGGTCACCATACTTGGCTGAATATCACGTCACTTTCACAATGGATGCATTCATCTTAGCTACCACTGTTGGAACCCTTGCAACAAGATGAATTGGAACATCATCAGCCCTTGATTACACTAAAAATCAAATTTTGGCAAGCTGATTTGATATGTCAAAATATCACAAGATATTTGTTAAATTTACTGTAACAAACAGCTGACATACCTTTCCTTTTTAAAGCGAAGAAGGATGTGGTGGTCCGGTCATGTCTGATATCCTAGCTTTGGAAATTGTGTATGCAGCAAATCTCCTTTTATGAATATGGTCAATTGCAAAGTGTTTATGTCCACAAGAAAAGTTCTTGACATAATAATTTCTACGTTCTTTATTTTGTGCACTGAATTTTTTTCTTCTTCTTCTTTTTTTTTTTTTTTTTTTTAAAGTCAAGTGCATTTGTACAGCTGTCTCAGCTTCCTGTTGATTTTTTGTCTTCATCCTTTCCCAGCTCACTGTGATACTGTATGTAGGTAGCTGTCATAGACAGTGAGATAGTGTTAACCCAAAAAAACAGAGCATCCTGAAATGGATTTTATCTCTGCCGTGTTTTACCAGTTGGCGTGTAACTGTGGGGAGAAGTGTGTTTATCAGCATTGTCTCTCTCCTGACACAGTCATCTCCGGCTGCACCTTCAGTGGTGATGGAGTCAATCATCCGTGACCTTCGACTACACCTTCCTCTGTCTCTCTCTTTCGGTCTCTGGCATTATCTTTCTGTCTCTCTCTGCAGATTAGCACAGCTTTGCTTCTTTCTATGCCATACAGTATAAATAGAAATGTTCTCAGAGGCCATCTGCCTGTTCTCATTGGCGGGTACGGTGGGTCAGATTATGGGATCCGTATAGACATCCGGCTGGACAGCTTTTGCTTCTGCTCCAGTCCTTTTTCTGAGCCTGTGCGTACAGATGCGCAGCTCTGGGTTACATATTGGGGCTCGTCTCCTGAGCTGTGATTTTGCTGAAGGTGATACGGTTGATGATTGCGGGGGATACAGTGTGTATATGTGTTTTGTGGGCATTCTAGGTATTCGTCAGGAGGATTACACTCTAGGGCCCAGAAAGGGTTCATGGCAGATTAGCTACACAATATAGTCAAAACAACGACACGTTCTAGGGCAGCGATCCTCAAATCTGGCTCGCGAGATCCACTTTCCTGCAGAGTTTAGCTCCAACCCTTATCAAACAAACCTACCTGTGATTTTCTAATGATCCTAAAGACATTGCAGACTGGTGTGTATGATCAGGGTTAGCTAAACTCTGCAGGAAGGTGAATCTCGCGAGCCAGATTTGAGGATCATTGTTCTAGAGTTTTGGTCTCAACAGGGCTTGACCACCTACCTGAGCGTGAGGTGATGTGGTTCAGAGGGATATTTCGTCAAACTATTTTTAAGTAGGGTAGAGGAATTCAAATCTGCTTTCCTGTAGGTGTATGTGGATCGTTGACGAATAATAGTATCTAAGAGTGAAATATCTTCTTAAAATATAGATTACAATTTCCTAGAAACGTGTTGTTGGTATTCATTTTGGTTTGATATTGTTTTCAAAAATATTTCAATTTTCAGGTAGAGCGTACATTTAAACGTCTTGTGGCGTAACAACCAAGTGAAATTGATTTTAGAAATTGTAAATACTGACTGTAAAAAATGACTGTACACAACTTAATCTTCATTTTAAGAAAAAGAGTGTCATCATGTCAGTCATCCATATAGCCGTTGCATTATATATAGTTATTTCATTGGAGAGAAGAAAATGGAACGTGTTTCTCTGTGTGTGGGCCAACGTCGTGAAAGAGTGAAAGCCCATTTAAAAAGGGTCTGGCAAAACTTATTACACTGTACATGAGGACTAGTGTCATAGGAACAAAAATAATAGAGTGTGAACAGGATTGAGAGAGGTAAAGAGAGTGTTGGCCCCAACTGCTCTTCAGTCATATCCTGTCTGGCCTGGTTACTTAATGCCAATCATATGATTTAATGCTAGATTAAGCACATGCTTGACAGCTAAAATACCCCCCTCTCTTTGCTTAGAGTCACTCAGGGTTTATTGGCTTCAAACAGCTCTCAATCTGCCCCCACTGTTGAATTATCACAAAAGCATTCCACCACAATGCAATCCAGAGTGCTGCAGAAGGTGGTTTTTACCCATTCACGCTTTTGACCTTGGTTCTGCGAATGCAGTGTCACCAATTCAGCCTGCAATGCACATTGGCCAGCATCTAGGAATGAAAAAAAAAAAAAAAAAACCTTAACAAGTTTGAGAACTGCTTCTCTGCTCATGGCCTTGGTTTTCACAGATTCAAACAGTGAAAGAGTGCAAACAAGAAGCCTTTTTAGAGTAGAGTAAAACTAACCCTACCCGCCTCTCCCCTTATGTAGCAGTGACTAGATCACTACTATGTAGAGAACACCATGTGTAATCGACCACAGGATTTAACGCTGATGAGTCAACAAACATCGTTATGCAATACAAGTGTCTGAGTCATGTGCTTCTTTAGCTTTTCTGTTGCTTGTCTTTGTGTTCACATTAATCTATAGCCCACAGTCTAAGAACAGAACAGCTAATTAGCATTGCTTGTTGTTCTAATTAATGGATGCCCATTTCCTTTTCAGTTCAAAAAAGCAAAAAAGTAATTGCGACTTTATTTCTCATATATTTCTTATTTATATCTCACAATGCTACTTTACAGTATATCTCACAATTGCCACCTTTTAGGGTGACTGTATATCACAATTGTGTCTTTAATTCACACTTTCTCACAATTTGACTTTTAATTTTATGATTTGAACTTTATTTTTCATTTATAGCTCACAATTTGACTTTATACTTTAAAAATGTAACATTTTTTCCTCATATGTCTTGAAACGTTGCGTTCGATCTTTCAGGGTGACATTGTAACATTGTATCTTAAAACTGTGACTTGTTTATCATATTACTTATAAAGTCTCACTGAAAGATATAGTCACATTACATCACGTGACCATATCTTACTATTGCAGCTTACTATAGTCTTATTTATTTGTGTAAATGTAACTGTTTATCTTACAATTGGACGTTATTTCTCATTCATTTATTTTGTGACTTTATATCTTTCAGTGGGATTCTGTATTTTGACTTTGTATGACAATTTCAACATGATTTATCATTTATATCACAAAATATGAATTTATATCTTAAAGGGCTTTTTATGCATTACATATTATGATAATATGTAATGTAGATTATTATTAAATTGTAGAATAGCTTGTAATTAACACATCTCATTGCCATACAATTTTAACAGCACCTTCCCCCAAAAGCAAAATCTATTTAATTTATTTATTTTTGGTGTGTCTTTAAGTATCAGATAATGTGTTTTTAATTAGAAAGAAGTGTTGCCTGAAATGTGATTTATATATTTATATATATATATATATATATATATATATATATATATATATATATATATATATATATATATATATACACATACACACACACACACATATATATATATATATATATATATATATATATATATATATATATATATATATATATATATATATATATATATATATATATATATATATATATATATATATATATATATATAGAGAGAGAGTTTTTCTAGAGTATATATATATATTTTTAGGCCTTCATTTGGTTTCATCAATATTACAAGCTCTCAGGTGGTCTTCTAGTTCTGCTCTAGCTTAGCAACTGTTGCTGAGATGAACAGACGTTTTAACAGCTAACTTGCTTCAGGTATTATAGACCTCCTTCCTCAGTACAGGAAACAGATTTGCACTCGTCAGACCATTTTATTGGGTCTTTAAAGCCAGGCATAACTACATGTGCTACATTACTATATGCTTGTATCCTCATAGTAAAGTCCAACCAACTGTTCTGTTTCCAGTAACATTAGTTGTTATGGAGCTATAATACAGCATACTGAAAAAAAAACAAATCTGTACTTTATATGCGCTGCTATTCAGGCATGGCATTTACACACAGGAGGAAGTTTACAGCTGTGTCACACTGCTAGAGATAAGAAAGAGGCAGTGCATCAGGCGTTGAGGTGAAAGGTGAGGGATAAGTTCAGCGATCTGCACACATCGAATCTGTGTGTGTACTTACTAGTGCATACACAGGGCTTTATTTCCGTGTTAGCAAACAACTGACATAAGCTATAATTTCCCCACTCTGAGCATGCTTTGTTTTCGGTTAACATCCAGATCTGTCGGATCGCACCTGATGTGATGATCACATATCTAAAAAAAGAAGAAAAAAGATCATGATTGGAATAACCATTTAATTCAAAACACAATCGGTTCACCAACATTTAAGTGGTGGAGGAGTAGTTTGAAGTAATGTGTAAAGTATTTTAATGAATATAGGCCTGCAAATGTAATTCTGCTTTTATTTGCATGTTTGTTAAGCATAAGTGATTTTTAAAGTGTAATAATGCAGTTAGTTTGTAGGCGAATCATTGTTATTTCCTGGTCTGTGTTTTATAGGGAACCACTCTAAATGAAATCATAACGCTTTTCATGAGCACTTCATATAGACCTCTGATAAGATGTTATGTATCAGAGTATATGAGCGAAGCGGAGTGGGAGTGGTGTGATTTTGACTGGAGCGAGAAGCAGATTTTTAAAAAGTCGGAGCATCTCTATCATGAGTGCAGTTCATGCCAATGACCCATAATATAACTGCATATTTAGCAAGAATTCATGTCTTAAACATATTTAGCTTGCTTGATAGAGAAGGATCACTGAAAACAGAAAGAATGTGAAGGCTATAATGATGGCAATGGACATGAGCGGGAAGTTATAGTTCTCAAAGAATTTGTTTGTTCCTTCTATATATATATATATATATATATATATATATATATATATATATATATATATATATATATATATATATATATATATATATATATATATATATACATATATATATATATATATATATATATATATATATATATATGTATACATACATACATACACATAAAGCAGATCATTAAAGGCTGGATTTTGTGTTAATACAGTACATTGTAATGCTTGCCTATCTTTAATCGAACTTAAATATGGCTTATCATCTGAAATATGTAAGTAGTACCAACTTTACATGGCCACTTAATCTAATTTTAACCTAGAAAAATGTGCACTATTCAACTGTCTGAACAATAACGCGCTCACATGACAGATTGAGGCAGTGGTGCAGTCATTTTGGTCATACAGATAAGAGTAAAACATCTTTCAACTCTGTAAAGCCTCTATGTTTGTGTGCACTCACTATAACAACAAAACATTGTACTTTTGTAAAATAATGAAAGAAAACAGATATATAAATATATTCTCAGATTATGTAAGCCAAACATTGCATCCAGAAACTTGCACCCAGGTGCATCAAGTACTAAAATGCTTCTTTTTCTATCCACTATTTAAATGGCTTGCACACACCTGAATACTTGGGTTGAATTTTCTGGAACAGTGTTGTAAATACAACTTAACCACTGATTCCTACTTGTGTCCTCTTTTGGAAGACAAAACTAAGTTTTTCAGGCTCTGTCTCCACAACATGGTGGAAGCAACAATCGACAGCGACAATCAAAGTCACTCCTTCTGTCTTTACGTGAACATTAGGGTGGTGTTATGCAAATCTTCCCACATCGTGATGTAGACATGTGAGGGCGTGTTTAAATGAAAAAGTCTTAACTTTTATAAGAATATCTACTACTCCATCACATAAAGTTAGTGGCACAGATTGCCTTTAGAAATAAATGGTTATTAAAAATAGTTGCAAAAAATAAATAAATAAATGAAATAATAATAATAACAACAACAACAACAACAACAACAATAATAATAATAATAATAATAATAATAATAATCATAATAATAATGATAATAATAATCAGAATTGTGAGACAAAAAGTCACAATTATTTCTTCTTCTTCTTCTTTTTCTTCTTCTTCTTCTTCTTCTTCTTTTTTATTCCATTTGGTGGCATAAAATGGCTACATATCTACTTGTCTTTGACTTTTCCCCAATTGTAAAATCAAATGTGATAATTTGTACTCACATCTACATTTTTTTTTTTTCAGCAAACTATATACTCCTTATCATCATTCACAGTCATTACAATTGGATGGAGGATAATGAGTGGGTTGCTTGGTAACTACAATTTGTGTGGCATCTCCCAAAAAACACCTCGCAGTCATTAAGTAATTTATTCAGAGCACAAACAATTTGGATTCCCTGTTCTCGCTCTCTCACACATATAGCTGGCAATAGCTGAAACACAGCAGAGCATGAGTCTGGTCATGTGAGTGATTTGGCAACACACTTGTGCATACAGTGACATGTCCTTGTGGGGGAATGATGGGGGTGGCTCAAATAAAAGAAAATAAAACAAACAAAAATATTTCATGCGAGCAAGAGCATTATCCATTTTGTAATTGTGATTGTGATGATCCATTTTGTGATTTATATATATATATATATATATATATATATATATATATATATATATATATATATATATATATATATATATATATAGAGAGAGAGAGAGAGAGAGAGAGAGAGAGAGAGAGAGAGACAAATATGTATGTATTTATTTATTACATGAAACACATTCATGCTTTACATCTTCTGTTTTGCATTTAAGAACATTTTACTAAAATATAATGAGATTTTGAAATGAACAGCGTATGTTGCATGATTTATTACAATATTATATAAAAGTGTTTTAACATAAGCTCTAGTGCTGTATATTATATTAGTCGCTGCTTTGTGGGAAACCAAATAGCGGTTCTGTTAGTTCTTTTGCAGTTTACAGAATAAAAATGTCCAAAGGAAGAACAATGTTTACTGCAGCTGAGGCGATAAAAATATATTTGTGTTATGAAACTATTGCTCACCTGTTTGATGCATTAAAACACTCTCTTAGAGAAGGTTCCGTGTGTATGTGCAAAATACATTTTGTACACAGCCTGTACTCCTTCACAATTTCCTTTTAAGATGTATAGTTGGCATCAGTCATTGTATGTAGGAGGTGTTGAGTTTTCTAGAGTAGCATCACTTTGCAACTACAGTATTGTTGTTTCTGCCTCTAATAATTTATTTAAAAGCATTGTTAGCTTGCATTTGAGCTCAATCAGTCTTTTTTTCATTATTATTATAACTATTATTATTATTTTTTAATTTTTTTTTTATTTTTTTTTTTGAAGAATGTATGATTGTTGTCACAACAATGACAAAATCCCATTGATTAAAGTCATTGTACAGTAACTCTTGTTTCCTGTTCTTCATCATGAACTCTCATTTTCCATCTACCCAAATCTTTTTTCTCACGTTCTTCTTGAACTCCATCTGCAGTGATGTTCACCAGCTTGAAGAATCTTTCAGATGATATTCTTTCATTGCTGTATCTCATGTGCGGAGTCAAAGCTTCTTCAGTGTTTGTTCCTTTCAAACCTCCCAGAGTTGCTAACCGTTTCATAGCTGCATGCTTGCTATTGCTGCCAAGGTTGCATTTCAAGGGTTCCCGTGGGCCCACAGCCTTGAAGAAATGTAGGTTTGGAGATCAGTTTCCATTGGCTGATCAAAGGTCCAGGGCTGTTGTGACAAAAGTGTCTGAACGTGACAGCTCCTGGATCACAAGCCCTCAAGTCCTGGATTCCCTCAATACCACGGCAATCACAAGTTGCCAGTTGTACTGGAAAGCCTGACACCATCTGATGTCTGACTTCTTCCAAAGTGGGTGAGAAAGGCAAGCGTCACATCTGCAGTAACATATCCTCCTGCTTTCTGCCGCTCATCATCACGTTTCCTCCATAGAAGCTGACTGTGGCCATTGTACCTTTCGAAGCTTCCACATTCCTGCCTTTTTCACGAAAAACAGCCAACAAACATATTCCCTCCTGAGTTGTGATGCTCCGACAGATTCATCTTGTGGTGTTCATTATTAAACACACAAAGCATATTGTTTGTGAAGTTCTGATTATGAAACAAAACAGTTGATGTGACAATTAGTAACAGTATATAACAGCAATAGTAACATTAATATACTACTATATCATTTAATTTTATTTCTTTCTAAAAACTTGTTTCTGACATTGGGTTAAAATAAATAAATAAAAGTAATGGTGACATTTTACCACATAATTTATACTTGAGAGTTCAGTCTCACCATTCAGATTTTTTTCTTCCCAGAATTGCGAGGAAAATGGTCAGAATTGTGAAAAGCAATATCTGATTACCATTCTTTTCATTATACATTTTTTGGTATTTTTATGAATTATTGATATATATATATATATATATATATATATATATATATATATATATATATATATATATATATATATATATATATATATATATATATATAAAAAAAAATAAGCAAGTTTATATTTTTGTTTATTCCATTTTCATTTAATTTAGTTTGTTTCAGTAATTTTGTTCTGTTTATTGTCTTTTTCTTTTCTTTTTTTGTAAAGTGAGTCATATGTTGTTATTCATTTTAATTAAGTTTTAGTTATTTTAGTACATCAAGTTAAACTAAATGACATTTTTTTTTTTATTTTGCTTTAGCAACTAGCTAAAATAATCAAATTCATTATTAATCAAAAACAATGTATAGTTTGTGAAGTTTTGACTAAATGGCATTAGCGTCAAAATAATTGAGTTTCTGATGAATCAAATCAAAACTGGAAACAGTGACAGCTGCTCAGACATTTGGGGTGGAGATGGTGAAATTACAGATGAGGAGGAAACAGGACTCCTCACTGAGAACAAAAAGGGACACATGGAGATTTGCTGCTACTTAGTGCTTCCCAGTTTCAACGCACACATCATCGTGCGTAATGCAGCAGAAGATGCTCCCCGCAGTGAGCAACTGCTGAAGCACTGAAGACTGGGGGTTTGCTTGGAGGAAAAGAGCCCCACTGACTGAATATCTGGTGTGTTATGTTGGGCTTACCAAATGAAAGATAGCTTCTGCAGAACAAGAGACAGAGAAGCGCTTACTGTGTGGACTAACGTAGTTAATTACCGATCGACACCAGAAAAACACACACATAAAAAAAAAAAAAAAAAAAACGTGGTCATTTTGGCATGAATGCGTCAATATCCTAATGATGAGAGTGGATAACCCAGAAATAGGACTGATGCCTTGAATCATTAAGAAGCCAAATAAAAGCTACTAATCTGCTTGTGCAAATTATGTGTGCATTGTATGGCTGTATTGCAGGTGATTTGATGGGAATAACTTCACAAATAATTACTTCTGCACATGTTAACGTTTAGTCATTACTTTTAGTTATTAGTTTTAGCCAAACTGCAGTTATCAAATGTTTTTTTTTTTTTTGCTAGCTATTTTATATGTTATCTTCAAACTAAAATAATCATTTATTCTTCTCTCTTTAGACCAAATAAATTTAGCTTATAATTAATTCGAATCAAGGATTGAATTTGAAAAAGTAGTGAAAAGGGAGCAACTTATACAAAATATTATTAATAATATTTAATAATAATTATTATTAATAATATTAATATATATTAATAATTATAATATTAATATTAATTAATAAAGGAAGCACAATGAGAAATATATAGAGATACAAATTAAACTAATTTATTTTATATACAGTAGGTTTACTTAACATGTACACATTTATTTAACATTTTGTTAATTAACATTAATGAGAGATGGGTCACAGACCGAAGGCATGCATCGCTGTCACAGACCGAAGGCATGCATGTGATACTGAAAGACGTTCAGTTTTCACCCACCTGTTTTTATTTACCTAATCCATAACTGACTGTATTTATCTGAGATACTCTTCACGATAAACATTTGGACTGCCGTGTGTATTTTTGAGCACTGAGAACTGATCGTGTGCTGTATATGAGAACTGCAGAAGATGACCGTGCACGAGAGAGAGAGCTTTTCAATCAGCACTCCCGGGAAAAATGGGACATCTGGTCACCTTATCCCTACCTCTTCAGGTGCTGAGGCCATTGTTTCAGATTGCTGGTTTGTGTTTTGTGAGGCTATCCATCCACTGCTGCAGCTATACTGAGACTTATCCAATTGCAATCCAATGACAGGGACGAACATCTTGGAGGACAATAGCATATAGGATGCATTTTGAATGTCTGATAGTTCTCAAATAACATTATAGTCCCGTCATGTCTAGTTAATGAAGACGTGGCATATATTTCGTCATCAGATGTTAGTTTTAGCTCATCAACATCTCATCTTAGTCACAGAAAAAAAGAGTTTTTTTCTGAGTTGGAAAACACCATTCAAAATGTAACTTTTTGCACAGAATGTTCACATATACCTTACTGCATATGCAATTATTTATTTGATATGTAGGTCTCTCAGTCCAAGCAGGGAAAACAAGGCACAAAGAAACCACGAAGGAAAATGGGGTAACATCCACAACGACTGACAGAGCCAGACTGAGAGACCCAACTTGGTTGCACTTTATTTTACAGTACGTGTACTTACATGTACTTATAGTGTACTTAAAGTGTATTTATCTAAGAAAGTTCTGATAATACAAGGTAACTACATGGGGTAGGGTTAGGTTTAGGGGTAGGTTCAGAGTTAGTACCTAGTCATTACATAGTTATTGAAATTAATATAATAAGTACATAGTATGGACATTGGGAACAAGACTGTAAAATAAAGTGCTACCCACAACTTTTTACACAGGGGCAAACAAGATAACGAGGTAACAAGGGCATAGTTATTCAGTGTCCATGGCAACTTACAAGGTGGCAGCATGGCAGGGAAACATGAGGTGAACAACACTAGGGACACAGAACACAGGCAGGGATTGTGACATACCCATATTGTGACATAGGAAGCCAGCAGAGCTGAGGACCACCAAGGTGGAGCAGAAGAACACAACAGCAGAGCAGTAGGGTCAAAGTATACCCATGGCCGTGCAGACGACCACCACAGCAGGGCAGATGGGATTGAACACCCCCACGGTGGAGCAGAAAGGACTTAAGATCCCCATGGCGGACCACAGTAACGCAAACGAGACCGCCAGGGTGGAGCTGAGGGAACAGGGAACCACCACTACAGATCAGGCTTGACTGGAATAATAAGCACAGAGGGGTTATCAATGGCCTCTGTAGCTAAAACAGGACAGGCAGAAAGTTCATAAACGGCCTCCTTGGCCATGGCTGAACAGGCAGAGAGTTCACAGATGCCGCTGCCTCTGCAGGTTTTGCAGCAGAAGACGCCACCTCAGGAGGAGCTGGAGCAGATGCTGCCACTTTAGGAGGTTCTGCAGTGCAATCTGCCACCTCAGAAAGAGTTGGGCTTACTGGAGACATAGGAACAGGAAATAGCAATCCTGGCCATGATGAGAGAACAGGAGCTGATTCAAGGACTAGACTTGGCTTAGGAAGAGATTCCAGAGCTGAAATTGGCTTAGAAATGGATTCCAGGGCTGAATTTGGCTTAGAAATGGATTTCAGGACTTGGCTCAGGAATGGATTCCAGGACTTGGCTCAGGAACGGATTCCAGGACTTGGCTCAGGAACGGATTCCAGGGCTGGACTTGGCTCAGGAACAGATTCTGTAGAAGCTGGAGGACAGTATGCAGCCCAAACATACCAGATGGCCACCAACATAACTGGAAGCACTGTAGATAGGAGAAATGCCTCAGTAACTGCTGGAGCTAAAGGCCTTGGAAGGCCAGCTACTCTCACTGATGTCAATGATGAGTCCGCAAAACTGGAAGCCTGCCTCAAACACTCATGGAAAGCCTTGTTGTCTCCAAACTCAACACTCATGATGACTGGGAACTCTGGCATGGCATCCATGATGACCAGAAACTCTGGTGTGTCATCCATGGTGGCTGAAGACCTTGGCATGACTTTCATGATGGGTGGAGGCTCCGGCGTGGCAGCCATCTTGGGTGCTGATTCTGACTGTGGCATGACAGTCCTCTTGGGAGATGACTTGGAAATGGTGGGTATTTTGGGTTTAGACTCTGGTGGGGTTGACTTTGTGAAGAAACTCTGCAACAGTGGCCATGTTGTGGAGAGGTGCTGGACTGGGGAATGATAACACTGAACTGGCCATCACCAGCATGGGGCTTGCTGGAGACCATGGTTGGCCAAGCTCAGTGGCCAATGCCCCTCCCCCGCAAAAATATAGAAATAAATGTAGCATCTACCTTGACCTCCCCAACAGTGAGAGGGGAATCCATGGAAACTTCAAGAAACCTGTCTGCAAAGCTACCTAAAAAAAAAAAAAAACAATGTGTAAGTGCACCAAGGAGAAAAGCTTTTCTTTTAATTTAGTTAAGTTATTAGAAGTGAATTAATAAAATATATTTATGGCATTATTTTTGACGGCATCCTCACTTTATGGCATTTTTACACAAGTGCCTAAAACTTGCAGGTTTCTTGAAGCGTTTTGTAGATATTGCCACAGTTGTTCTGGATTTAGTCGGTCTCAGGTTGTTTTGTTTCTTCATGTTATTCCAGGCAGACTGATGATGATGTGATCAAATATCTGTGTGGAGCACTGGCTGCTGTAAGAGTCCTTGTGCAAACAAAAATCTCACTTGATTATTACATTTAATGGCAAACATAATGTTTGAAATATAAACTGATATTCCCTACTGACACACTGCAGCAATACATAGAAATAACAATTTTTTGTTGGTGAAAAAAAACTAGTGCCCTAAGACTTTTGCACAGTAATGTATGTATGTGTATATATATATATATATGTGTATACCTGGTCTCATAAAAATATGTAACTCTGTGTACTTTTTGTGCAACACCATTTTTACGTACCTTACTGCATGTTTCACCGCAGTTTCAAAGAGAAATGTCCACTGAGTGCTGCTAAAAAGCTGGTTCAATTCGTGAATCCTGGCATTTTTTTATTACGTTGAAATGTGTACGTATTGCTTGGTTTTTATTATCTTCCTTCTGACAAGTATTGGGGCCATCCAGAATGAAAATATCCGAGGACTGTCACTAAAAGTTAAAGTTCAATCGAGTTGGAAATATGTCCTACACAAACCCAACCCTAAACCTAACCGATTGTGTAAAAAATGCTAAACTGACATAAAAATGCTTTTGTTTATGCAACCATGCCATTTGAACTTCCTAATATACAGATTTGAACTGGTTTGTCAAACTGTGGTTACGCAGAGCTCCTCACCCCTCAAGTATGTCTCCTTACTCCATGAGCTACCAAATAAACCTGCCGCCTATGAAAACTCATAGATATGAAGCTGGATATGTGCGATGCTAACATTCAAAAGCATCAGTTTTCAAATTTCCCAGCATATTAATATTGTTTTGATGTCATAACATGATATTCTTCAAGTAATTGTGCGAGAATTACGCTGTATTAATCAAAACTAAATTCATGAAAAGGAATAAAAGGTGTCAGAGTTTCCCTGCCTCTAGTGTTAATTTATTTTGGAAACTACAGTGAAGTGTACTTACTGGTACCAATTTCACATCTCGCAGAAAATTGAACCCAGGTACATTAATGCCATAGGACCGGATAGATTAATACTTTTTAATTTGCTGACACATTTGAAATATTTTTTAGAATGTGGTATGTAATGTAATCCATTTGCATTAGAGTTGACAAAGTGACACAGTATTCATTAAGCAAAAGCCAAATACACGATTGAGCTCTTCTGAAAGACATAATTCATAGAGGACTACATTAGCAGATTGTCACATGCATGTTCTGTTTTGATTTAGTTTTCCTTGTGTTTTGTTCTACTGCATTAGTTCCCTTGTTTGTCGCCCTGACTATTAATTAGTTCACACCTGTTTATGTTACTAGATAGATACAGGCAGGTGAGTTTTTATGAGGGCTGAAGCTAAACTCTCCAGGATAGTGGCCCTCCAGGACCGGAGTTGCCTATCCCTGGTCTAAAGGCATGTTCACACCGGGACAAATATCGCACATGATTATCACGACGTTTAACACCTTGTGACTAAACAAAGGGTGCCAATGTGAGTGTGCACACCGACACTCGCCCAAAACTTGCTGCGTTAAAAACTGTCCGACCAATGAGATTGGTGCTTTTGTTCATGTGCCTGGAGCTGCTGAAATTACAGTAAAACACAACTTGGTGCCGCTCAAGCACAAAACGGTCTGGCCGTGCATGACTTGATCACTAACGGCGAAGAGGAAGTAAATAGACCAAGTTAATGCATTGAGGCAAGATGACTGTAGAGCTGCTGGTCTCAGTGGTGTCTTAACACAAAGGGCTTCATGACAAGTGTGACAGCGACTACAAAAATCTTGAAAAAAGTGAGTTGTTATGGAGAGGAATTGCAGATCAGATACGATTCGATGTGAACCGGGGTATTTCTGTTTTTCATTAAAGGGGGGGTGAAATGCTATTTCATGCATACTGAGTTTTTTACACTGTTAAAGAATTGGATTCCCATGCTAAACATGGACAAAGTTTCAAATATTAAGTTGTACGTTTGAAGGAGTATTTCTGTTCCAAAAACAGAAATGTGACCTAAGATGGAGCGGAATTTCCTTATATGGGTCCTGAGGGCACATCTGCCGGAAGAGCGCGCGCTCCCGTATAGCAGAGCAATGAGAGCACAATAGACGTTCACTGATCAGAGCGAGAGCGTCGCGAAATGTCACAAAAGGAGTGTGTCTTTGGTTGCCAGGGCAAGACAACCCTGCACAGATTACCAAAGAAAAAACAGCATTAATGGACCAGTGGACGGAGTTTATTTTTCAGAGCATCAACGGAGTTGTGCAAGTGTTTGTGTTTGTTCCCTGCATTTCTAAAATGCTTGTTTTACAAACAAAGCCCAGTTTGACGACGGATTTGCGTATCGTTTATTTCTTAAGGATGATGCAATCCCAACGAAAAAGGGTCACAATTGTGTGTTGGAACCACAGGCGGTGAGTAAAACTGCTTAAAATATCTCTGCCTCCTTGTTAGTGTGTCCGCCTCCCATCGGAGACCCGGGTTCGAGCCCCGCTCGGAGCGAGTCGTTGCTGCTGCTGCTCTCGTTCAGTTTCAGCCTTCAAAGCTGTCACAGCTTCCAAACGCTCTCAACGCAAAAGCTTACTCGCGCTCTTGATTCTTTAGCTCCGCCCACACGTCACGCCTCCAGGCGCTCGTGTTTTTCCGGGAAAAATCGGTACAGACTATCTTTCTCTTATGAATATAATAAAACTAAATACTTTTTGGAGTTATGAAAGATGCAGTACTACTCTATAGGTACTCAAGATTAACATGATATTGAGTGAAAACAAGCATTTCACCCCCCCTTTAAGTGGCATTTAATGTCAGAGAGTGAATCTGCACGTTAACTCAGCTCATCGCCAGTGAAAATTGCTTGGGTATGAACACATAAGATGCATCAAAATGTGCGATAATCATTTCTGTGTGTACGAGGCTTAAGACTAAATCTGTTTCTTCAATAGCAGGGCTCTCTTGTGACATAGTATACAGTGGTTTGCTTTGGTGATATAAATGGTAAAATAGTCTAAAGTACCTTGTCCCTGAGGGCCACCTATGCAAGGCCAGGAACAGAAATAAAATAACACTTAGTTTAAAGGTGCCATGGAATGCAAAAAAAAAAAAAAAAAAAATTAGTATAAGGTGTTTGAACACATTTGTGTGGCCGCAGTGTCCGACAGTGTCTCACAATGTCAGTGCCAAAGAGCCATGGAAAGTGTTGTGTTGAGATGCACCAACAAACATAGGAGTCTCCATAGATCACTGAGGAAATGGAGGTAGACTTTCAGTTTCGATGGACATGTCCCAGGAAGAAAGTGGAACAGTCCTATCTATACATTTGTGCTTACATTTTACAATGGACTGCCTCACAAACAAGGATCAGTTCATCACTGGAGTTGTGCAAAGATTGCTTCTGAAAGAGGGCTCGATACCAAACGCCATGTGTGTAAACTTCCAGACAAAGTAAGCATCACACATTATATTTTGTTTTTCAAAAGGTCTTCTTGGCTCTCTGTAAGGCTAATGTTGCTAAAGCTACTATTGTCTCTTCCTATTTTCACTAATGCTGCCTTCATGTGCTACCAGAATGATTGTAAATAGGAATGTGGTAGTTAAAAAATTGCATTCTGAAGCAAATAACACATCAATAACAGTGAAGTCACTAACACGGTCACCACTAGTTATACTGTAACACCGGTTTGGCCGGGAGCATTAGCTCTTGAAGCTCTGCCAAGGTTGCCAGGTTTTTTTTACATCAAAAACTGCCCAATTGGTACTTAAAACAAGCCCAATTACGTTTTGAGGGGGATCCCCTAATAAAAATCGCATTCCGGTGGGGTAAAATACATGGTTTTTTTGGTGGGATACAATTTCTCGTGGTAAAATTAACATTTTAGGAGCTAAATATCACATTATTGGGGTCACTTAAACCCACGGGAAAACCATTGACTTGACAACGCTGACTGCTCCGCACTTATCTGAAAGGGGAGGCGGGAGCAGCAGCTCATTTTCATTTAAAGAGGACAAACACAAATAAGAGTGAGTTTTGGCTCATACCCTAAAAGTGGCAATAATAAAATTAAATTGGCAAATAAAAAATTATCTGTGGGGTATTTTGAGATAAAACTTCATATACACACTCTGGGGACATCAGAGAACAATTTAAAATATTGTATTAATGCGTTTCATGGCACGTTTAAGTGCTTGTAATGGCAGTAAGGCCAGGATGTGGGTGGCATTTCCCCAGAGACCTGTTACACCATAAGAAAAAAATAAAATAAAAATACTAATCCTTTCCATAGCTTTCTATACCTATAATTTGTTATAGCCAACACCTTTTTTTCTGTTTGTTTCTATATTGTTAGGACTCTATTTGTGCACACAGTAAAATGTTAATTAGTGTGATTTGTTTAAAAGCATGATTGACTTGCTTTCAAGCTCCTGCAGTGAATTAAGGGCACAACAATGGCAACATCGCCATTTAGGCAATCCCTAACAGCGAATGTGTGCTTTTAATGCTTTCTATCATTGGAGATTCTCATCTAAGCATCATCCCACACCTTTTACAGTCACATAATTACATCCCGAGGCCATTCTGTCCATGTCTACCATTGTGTATGTGTCCTTGAGAGTCGCTCCATTTTCCTTAATGTTCCTCATTGGAATCTGTGCAACATGCCATTGACATCTGTGGCAATCTGGAAGATGATGCTCCGACTACTGCTGACATGTGAATGCAAAAGATTTACCTTTCTGACCAATCTTGCTATACCTTTGCCGCCTCCTGTTTGAGTATGCAAAAACACATGGCAGTTTAGTATATTAACCCCTTGTGGGTAATTTCCTGTTGTTTTACAAGGACCTGCAGGGTCAGTTACTGCTAAATGCTAACCGGTAATCCTCCTCTAGAGGTTCTGAGATGACACTGAAGATTAATGGTGCAGAATAGAGTCTTGAACATGACAGAAACGTGCTTTTATTGTTAACTTGAGATCATTCACCAAAAATAAAAAGACAATTTACTCGCAATTGTTCCAAAACCATTTGACTTTCTTTCTGCTGTGGAGCACAAGAGGAGAAATTTTACACACAAGAATGTGCTTGTTGATCTTCAGTGTAGTTCATACATCTTGTGGAGTCATAAAAGTAAAGTTTATAAAGTATTAATGAGTTCTGATGCAAACGGCATATGTGCATCGATAGCTTTCCAATGTATATTTGATAGCTTGCACAAACTTCAGTTATAGTTCTGTGTGAAATTTTATACACTCACACAAGCACTCATTATCACAGGTGTCAATTGTTGTTGTGGCTTTACTTATTTGTTTGTTTGTTATTCTGTCTCTTCTTTTTCTCTTTTAACCGTGAAACAACAGGCCTGATTGGGCAAACTTATTAGTGCAAAAAGTTCATTAAGTGCACTGTACAATTGCCCTGGTGTTTAGTATACATATATTTTGGGCTTAAAAGCTTTTTATTTGTCAATATAACAATTTCCCCTCTAGTGAGCTGTTAACTATTGCAACTGAATCATCAAGTCAGACTTGAACTCGGACCAGATCTGTAACCGATTCACTGAAAGCATCTGACATTGTTTGTTCACATAGCCGACTCTTTCTGTACACAAAGTAGAAGTCAATATTTATCTCATGAATGTTCCAAGGACAGTAAGGGTGAATATTTAAAAATATATGCAAAAATGACTATTACTTTAAAGGTGGAGTAAGAGATTTATGGAATCCAATGTTGATATTTCAAATCATCAAAACAAACAAGTCCCTACCCCAAAAATGTCTCACCCCTATTTGGATAGCTCCACCCCACACATACATAGCTGAAGGGAAACGACAACACGATTGTAGATGAACAAACCAACAAACCAACAGGATACATTAGCATACTCAAGCAAAAGCCAGCATGCCTGTGGCCCTGGACCACAAAGGTGCTTAAGTTGCTGGGGTATATTTTTAGCATTAGCCAAAAAAAAAAAAAAAAAAGATTGTATGGGTCAAAATTATTGATTTTTCTTCTATGCCAAAAATCACTAGGATATTAAGTAAAGATCCTGTTCCATGAATATATTTTGTATATTTAGAAAATATATCAAAACTGAATTTTTGATTAGTAATATGCATTACTAAGAATTCATTTGGGCAAATTCAAAGGTGATTTTCTCAGTATTTAGATTTTTTTGCACCCTCAGATTCCAGATGTTCAAATAGTTATATCTCGGCCAAATATTTTCCTATCCTATCAAAGGCTTTCAGATGATGTATATATCTCAATTAAAAAATAGATAATAATAATTACACTTAAGACAGTGAAACAAAGCAAAATCAATTTTACAAATTCACAAAAGCAACCTCAGCGTCCGAAAGCAAGCATTCCCGTTCCTTGAGTTCTCTCCAGCACTGGAAAGCTGATCCGATATTTACACGGGTCCTACATCATGCCTTATCGTAAGCCTTCTTTTGTGCCGCATCTCTATCTTTCTGTCGTCGGCTATTCTTTATCCTATGCACCGAGCACTCTCTCCTCCCCATCATGAGCAGACCACACCCCTTACTGCTGATTGGCTAAAAGTTTGTTTTGGAACTCGACCTGAATTGTAAAAAAAATAAAATAAAATCATACCACACCTCTAAGAGAAAGGTCAAAACAGAACTCACTTTTAGATGCAAATCCATCTCGGACACTTTCACATGTGTGCGTGCAAGGACAAAAGAATTCTGCTAACACAAAAACAGAGATCATGAAATATGCAGGATCTGGTGGCTCACAGTTTACACAGAACTGGAAGGAAGCTCAGTTCCATTGCATAAGCTTTCCGTGCTTTGTGCATGTTTTGCAACCTGCTTAAAAGGGGAAAGATGGTCAGTGTTACTCATCAGATGATGTGCAGGAAAAGCTAGCCTTGTTGGTGAGGCATCTTTAATGCACCCACAACTGTTGTTATTCATCCCATTATTTATCCATCACACATTTCTAAAAGGGATTTTAGTAACTGAAGGTTTCTTGACAGGATCTAAAGTAGTTAAGGATTTTTTTATTATATTTTTTATTTTTTTTTAAATGTGTATCTGTCATATAAAGAAAACTGGCATTTAAAATTCATAACAATAAATGAAGGAAAAGTGGGAATGAAGAAGAGCATTATTTACACTAACTTTGTAAATACTCAAAGCTAATTTCTGATGCATTAACAGACAGAAAAAAAGAAAAATAGCTGCCATACTAGAATTCCCCTTCAAAAACAAACATCACAAATGATTAACCACATATGAAAAAAATAAAAAAATAAAAATAAAAAACTTGCACTTTTAATTGAATGTTTCTGTTCTCTACGTAACACTCTTTGTTGCTGTCATTCACAGACTCAAGAGATATATTACAGAATCCATTAATTTTGAAAGCTTTACGAAAACTTTACATCCCAATTTCTCTGAAATGTATCAGCATCATTAGGAAAAAAAACTGAGCTTGTTCTCAGAAATAGTTGCTTAAGTTGAAATGTTCTGGGTTGCCTGATATTGTTGATTATGACTGTAAGTAATCACGTTTGCATATATATATATATATATATATATATATATATATATATGTGGCGGGGCGGTGTAATTTTTGGAACACAAGAGCAAATTTTTATTCCCTAATAAATAAAAGTCCGACTACGCCACCCTAGGGGTTAGCCCCAGGGAAAATACTCAAACAAGGAGCACAGCACACAGGTTCGATTCCCTCATAGAATTGAGCAAGAGACGGGAGTAATACAAAAATACAAATGTTTATTAATAAAGAAATACTTTAAAATGTTGAACACTGAAACCCACTTTTAAACTAAACAATAAGAGAAACCATGCAAAAAAAACAGAAAATAAATACCGGCAGGCCTGGGGCTCCCAACGACAGGAACACTTCTACACGCACACACACCCCGTGTCACTTAATCACACAATCACACACTCAACAGTGTACACTGCACACGATAAAGGACGACCACCACCAGGAGGAGGAAGAGCAATCCACCCGTGGGACCCCAGCGTCTGCAAAATAAAGATAAGAAACTATGACAATGTTCATAAAAAAGAATAACCAGATGGACATCAATAAAGCAAATCCTCACAACAATAAATGTAAATGACAAAAAAATAAAGAAAAACCATTCAAGCGCAGGAACATCAATTAGTTGGTCACCTAAATAATACAAGACAATTTTAGCTCAATAGAGGTTCACACACAAATAAAATTGTACTTATAGATGGTTGATCACATGAACCAAGCAATTAAATGGCTTAATTAAATATTACACGCCGTTTAATTGGCTTTACATAAATAAGGATGAAATAAAAATCAAGGTAACCAAACAAACTATACTTCCAAAAATTAGAGGTTAGTTAACAGAAAATAAACAAAAGAGGTTTCAAATCAAACAAAAGACACAAAAGGGCAGCTAACTCCCCTACAAGTGGAAGGAACCAAATAGTCCCCCACACAATCCAGGGTCAAATATAACGCCACGATAAGAACCAAACAAGCAGTCCCCGTCTCTTTAGTGATGATCGCGTCAGCGCGGCCGTATTAACCGCAGCACTTTAATAGGGTAAAGACAGTAGCAAAAAAAATCACGGCATAGAACGAGAAGGAGAATCCTATAAAAAAAAACAAACGGAGATGTTACCAATCGTAATGCTAGCCCCACTCCTAGTCATAGTAAAGTATAAACACTTACCATCAGGAGATCACGCTAGATAGCACGCTTAAAACACCGATTGGTCAGTCATGCCCATCGGTTTTACAAGGGAATACAGGGAATCACGCCTATTTGATATCCGAAATAATGTTAAACCCACACAGCCATTTCAGCACCATATCACGAGCTCTTAACAATAAACATTACCTGTGAGGTGAACAGTCATCAGACCCACTAAGCAGCACGGAGGGCACCGCACCAAAGCTGCACTAGTTGATAATGATTTAAAAAGTTATGCATAGGAAAACTCCAGAAAGAATCACCCATTAAACACAGCTCGCTTACCTACAACCACCGTCGACGCTAGCAAAACAAACGGGGAAAATCGGACGTGACACATCCCAGATAACAGCCAATCAGACTTAAATGCAAGGTACTACGTGCTGATAGGATGACACTGCTGTCAATCACCTGATACCGTTACATATATATATATATATATATATATATATATATATATATATATATATACATATATATATATATATATATATATATATACATATATATATATATATATATATATATATATATATATATATATATATATATATATATATATATATATATATATTAGGGCTGTCAAATGATTAAAATTTTTAATCAAATTAATCAGAATTTTCAGTGGATTAATCATGATTAATCACTATTTGCAATTACACCTGAATCCTAACCATTTTTTTTTCTGAAATGCGTACCAAAAGATAAATAACAGGACACAGATACATAATTTTCATGTATTGATTCATCAATATGTGGTTTTTTTTTTTTTTCTCATTTTCAAAAGTTTAACATTTACTTAATAAAATTTACCTGAGCACTATATCAAACCATGCCATTTAACTACAGATACTGTAAGAGTTTTAGGTGAACCAGTGGTTAAATATAGCCACATATCTATGAAATTATGCATAGAGAAACTCGAAAGAATGAACTCAGAAACACAAACATGCGCCACCATCACATAAGCAGCACTCTGGGCACTCTTGTTTTTGGGAGGTGTTCATTTGCTCTGCCACAATACTTTAGGATCGATATTTTCACGTTCTGAAGGCTTCAAGTGCCAGTAAAACCAAGTAAAAATGCAAATGCTTTTTCAAACAGCTGTAATTTTCGCTGCATTGCATGTAGGCGTTCTGCGCATGCGCAGTGTGAAACACAGGACGCTACAACAGAAAGAAGCTCCAGCGTATCAACTACCAAAGTCGTCTCTGTTTATCGAGCTTGGCATGAATGTATTTGAGAGTAACTGGGGTAAAACCTTAAGCTTCTTCTGTGTTTTCGTCGCAGCGCTCACCGCTGTTTTTTACTATCTTGAGAATTCAGAGATCGACGAGACTTTCCTGACCTAAATAATTTGTCACACTGCGCATGCGTGAAATGCGTTAAAAAATTTGACGTAATTAACGACAAACAACTAATTAACGTCGTTAACGCGCTATTTTTGACAGCCCTAATATATATATATATATATATATATATATATATATATATATATATATATATATATATATATATATATATATATATATATATATATATATATTAGAGGTGGGCATAGATTAATTTTTTTTAATCTAGATTAGTCTCACTGTGATCTTGAAATTAATCTAGATTAATCTAGATTAAAATGGCTCATTCGAATTCTGCCAAAGGCATTCAGAATATGTGTTACCCAAATAAAATTGACAAACAGTAAGTCTTTGAGAAGGGGGTTATCAAGCTAGGTAGTGCATTAGAAAAGGGGCTCATCTCTTGGTTCCAAAATGTATCACAAAGTGCTTGAAAAAGCTGTAAACTAATTCCACATTGCACAAGGTGCAAACAACATTACTCCTGTTTCACACCAATGTTTAAGGTTTTTTTTTTTTTTTCAAGTTTGTAGGTTTCAAGGTACAGAAACCAAATAATAGCACTGGATAGTCTTCAATGTAAAAATGAAATATATAATGAAACCAACATTTATTCAGACACCTTCAACATTTCTCACATTATTACAGTTTTGCTATATATATCAAAATTTATATCTGGTTTCTGAATAATTTTTGGTTTGACTGTTAAAACTACAAAGAAATTCAGTCAAGAGCAGTGAGTGATTTTCATTTTCTTGGATTAACATTACAGCAGCCAGTAGCTAAATTAGGCGCGGTCCTTTTAAGAGAAGATGAACGCATCCAATATAATACACATCCCATTTTTTTCCTCAACTGTTTAATTTTACTTAAGAAATAACTGACAGTTTTTCCGAGCATAATTTCCAAGTTGGATATTTTGACATATTTTGTATGTATTTGTCCGCACAAGAGCAAAAATAAGCAAATTCGATGTTCTAGTGTTTTGAGACGCCTTTCTCTGCGCGAGCCCTGAACACCAGACCACCGCGGTATTGAATTGGGCTCTTCCACAACTTTTTGTTTGTTCAAACTGCAATTTGTATTTGTTCGTCCCGGTGCAGGAGGAACTTCGAGGTGAACTTCGCAGAAGAGAGCTCGGTTCAGTGTCGCTGTCCGTGATACGCGGCTCTCTCTCTCTCGTGCACACCTAACGGCACGCGCTACTCTGTTCAGCTTTTCCGCGCCTAGTTTTTGGATGCTTTAATGTTTAAATCGACAAGCGGTACGGCTTAACAACACATGAGAAAGATAAGCTTTCGTGACGATGCGCAGCAGTGGCCCGTCAACTGTCCTGATAATATTTTTAGGCTGTCCTCGGCGAGTCCGTTATATAAAATATCAAGGTGAAAGCCATCATAGCTCGCTTAGTATAGACCCAGCTCCCAACCCAATTTTGAGAATAGATTAACTGCGATATTTTTTTCATTACATTTTCTGAAAACAAGCTTTAGCATCATCTTTCACTTCACTGTCTGCATCTATATATATATATATATATATATATATATATATATACATATATATATATATATATATATATATATATATATATAGATGCAGACAGTGAAGTGAAAGATGCTAAAGCTTGTTTTCAGAAAATTTATCTTTAATAAAAAGTTTATTTTGTTTTTACTGACTGAAAGCAACAACAAATTCAATTTTTTGCATATTTTTTAGAATTTCATTGGAAAGCAAAAAATCTACACAATTATAGCCACAACACAAACGAGGTTAAGCTTAGTCACCTTGTTGATGTCCATTTATGTCCAAGCTTTCGACACATGCTGTGACTCTTGATTCAGCAGACCCAGTAAATCTAACAATGTTCACAAGACATGAAACGAATGGGACGTGAAAATTTGGGGGTAAAAACAACAACAACAACAGCTATAACGATTCAATAAATATTTCAGCGCTGATTATTTCATGTCAAATATTTCTGCATTTACATCAACTAATACAATTCCCACATAGGCCATATGTTACTGCAAACAAGTTGTGGTTTGTTTTTATAAACTGAGGGGTGAGTTACAGTCAAATGTTTTGGTAACAGACAACTGCTTTAGATGCTGTTGGTTGAGCTTAAACTGTATTTGACCCAGAATATCCCGCTACAGTATCTATGCAAAAACATTTCTAGGGAATTCACACCCCTTTGGTCAAAATATGTTTAATATGGGAGCTAAAGATAGGCACCCATATGTAATATTTGGAAAGTTGCAAAAAAAATTACTTAGAAGCTGGTTTTGCAAATCATGCAGGATAGCAAGAACTTCACATAACTTTTCCATAATGGATTTTCTGTTATCTGTGTGTGTGTGTGTGTGTGTGTCTGAACTAGAGCAAAGTAAGTGAGTGTTAATGTGGTTGAATGAACTGCTCAGGCAGTTTTCAGAGACATATTTTAGAGGTCACATGGGAAGAAGAGCCTGCATGTTGAAATCTTAGGTGCTCAAGTGCAATCAAAAAAGGCACTATGTGCTTCTCGTTTTATTCCACCCCTCCATAAGCCAGGTAAAAAGCCCCCGTGGGCCAGCACTTAAAATGCATTAAGTGCCAGTTAAATAAATAAGTGGTCAGCTGTGGGACACATCAGTTGATTAAATGTCTTTTGGCTGAGTCTAAAGGCTGAATCATTGCCTTATCCTATTCATAGTAACCCTGATTTAGGAACCATTTTCTCTCTCCTTGTTTTGATAAATGGGATAATATTAAAGGGAAATTAAGACTTTTATGTAGTTTTTTAATTAAGTTGATTTATTTAAATAGATCAAATTCAATTTATTTAATAACTAAGATTCAAATTCTAAACATATGGTGTATCTCATGCAGTTTTGAGGGCAGGTTCGGTTAATTAACATCCAACTATAAACATGTCTGGTGAATATGATATTGAAATTATGGCTAAGTTTAGGTGTGATAGGCAGATATATTTTTAATGCTCTTCAGCAGAATAAACATCCTGAGGCATCTGTGTACTCCTACTGCAAACAATTCGCTGAATCTTTCATAAGATGTGACAGGTAAATCACAGGCTCCGGAAACAGCATCCCTAAATATGTCTCTGCCCCATTCAGGTCTGTCATTTCTGATGATAAACTCGATCAAATCTTCACCTTTAACTGAAAAAGTAGTAGATTGGAGTAGACTGGAATTGATTGGAACAGCTAATTTGGTGTTAAGTTAAGAGGGATAAGTAAATAACTCAATAAATAAAATCCAGGTTTTGTATTGTTTTGTATGTTTTGTATTAATGTATAGCATATGCAATACACAAATCCTTAATAAAAGCATGTATTCGTATGTAATGTTGGGTTGGAATCCAATTCACATTTACATATCTGCATTATTATTCTTCAAATGGTGTGCTGTATTCTAACCTGTGCAGCTTGTGTGGAATCCAGCAGAATCAGTGACACATCTTCACAGTTCTAGGTAAGTCAGAGCTTAAAGCAGGCAGTATACAGCACAAAACTGACTGCACCAGACTAAAAATAGTGCCTGAAGACTGCAGGAACTGTTATAAAGGGCAAACAGAGAAAAAGCAATTGCAGGGTGATGAGAAACGTGGTGTAAACTTTATTCCCACTGGAGTATGGCGTCATTCAGGGGAGATTAGAACATTTTGCCACAACTGCCTCATTTCCCAAAAGTCTGTACAGGGGTAAAGCATTCAGGACTTCAAACAGCATTACACACACACACACACACACATTATGAAGTACCTAATAATAATAATACAGTATTTATGGCACAAATTAATAATAATAATAATAATAATAATAATAATAATTATTATTATTATTATTATTATTATTAGTAGTAGTAGTAGTAGTATTAGTATTAGTATTATTAGTATTAGTATTATTATTATTATTATTATTATTATTATTGTTATTATTTGGCCAATACTACTCCTACTTCTACTACTTCTACTACTACTACTAATAATAATAATATGCATTTGTGTTTTGCTTTAATTGGTTAGTTAGTTATCCACAGGCTGAAACTGTATGAAGTGTTAAAGGACACCATGGCTAAGTGGTGTCTTGGGTGCTCCAGCTATGAAAAGTGTATTAGGTTAGAGTAAAGGGTTTTAACAGAGATCAGGAAACATGAAGATGCCTTCGTGAAAGCAAAGGGAATATCCATTAAGTTAAAAGTAAGTTGGTGCTGGAATCATTTTCATCTGGGGGGAATAAGCCTCAGCGGAGTTAAATCGCGTTGCGCTGTCACCGTCATCCCTAATGTTGAGCCAGATATTGGCATGGTATCGATGTCATGTCTCTTTGTAGATTTTAGTTCAAAAGCATACTGTGGAGAGAGCCTATAATCTTCCTATTTGCTCTCAATAGTCAAAGATTTGATATGAGTTGAAAGATTCAGGAGGAGACTAGTTTGACCAAGTGAAATAGATGGTCTCTTTAAATGGATGCTGACACTAGGGTGGGCAATATACTATGATATAGATATATATGACCCAGTTAAAATGTTGGAATTTAAGTTTCTTTTCTTTTTTTCTTTTTTTTTTTTCTTTTCTTAGTGACTTACAATATGGAAATATATGATTTGGCTAAATCTATATCAGCATGATCTATGATTATTTATTTGTAGTACTTTAATTTTCACATTCATTTTTGCAATAAAGACGTTCATTTTATTCAGCAAGTATGCATTACATCGAAGTTACAGTTGCATTTGTCTTTAGACTTTTGAAATGGTACAAAGATTTGCTACTTCAAAAATCATTGGCATTGACATTGTTTAGACCAGTGCTTAAGTAATAATTGTAATTTAATATTGATTAAAATAAATGTTCTTTTGAACTTACTATTCATAAAAGAATCACATTGCACAATATAAACACAATTGTTTTCATCATTATTGATAGTAATATATATCTCTTGAGCAGAAAGTCAGCATGTTAGAATCATTTTTGAATGTCTGTGACCCTAAAGACTGGAGTAATGATGATGGAAATTAACTTTACCATCACATGATTATATTATATTACACAATATATAATATAGATATATTTTTTTATTTATTATTTTTTTAATACTGCCACTACCACTACTATATGTATTGCTGTTTTCCTGTATTGTAATCAAATAAATGCAGCCTTGGTGGTGAATTGAAATAAATTAAAATAAGTTATAAATATCACCGGTCACTATACTTACTTTTTGACTTGTTTTTTTTTTTTTTTTTTTTTACTCACAGTTGACAATTTGTGTTGATGAATTAACTCGTCAGATATAAAAGGCTTTGTGTGACTGACAGTTACATGTACAGTACAACAAATATTGTCAAAGAAGACCAAACCCACACAAACCCATTGTTTTTCTTAATAGAGGTTACCTGAGTTTTGGGACCATTTTAAATATTTTTTACCTTAATAAAAAAAAAAATCAATTTGATTAACCTGTCAAAAGTAATACAAATAAATAAATAAATAAATAAATAAATAAATAAATAAATAAATAATGGTGTCTAGATCCTATCCAGCTGAACTATTAGACTAATTGCAGTACAGCACAATTAAACCTAATTTCAGTGGATTTAACAATTTACCAATCTTATAATTACTACTCCTTTTTCTCAACAGAGTCAATAATAACTGTTTAAATCAACTCAAATGTCTTTATTAAAAATACTACTACTACTACTACTAATAAAAAGAAACAGTCTGTTTTTCTCATGCAGTGCTAGCCTGAAGCTAAGACCGCTTTTGTGGTGTGCCTCGGGTCACATTTTCCCTTCTTTCTCTCAATCACGGCTCTGTTGAACTAATGAAATAAATTAGCAACAAGATCCCATGCGGCAAAGCCTCAGGAATAGATATGTGGATAATGTGTTTCCTGTCTTCTGCTTTCTCTTACTCTCTGTATCCGAGAAGAAACGCTAAAGCTGGGAATGAGGTTAGGCTGGTTTATAGTACATTCACGTCTCCTTAGAGAGATAGTTTACTCCAACTCTCTGTCTACCTCTATCTCACCTCAACCCCAAAAAAAAAAAAAAAAAAAAAAAAAAAAAGATGATTATATCTGTGGCAAGTTGCCGAGGGGCTAAATTTATAATTCAAGCTGTATTCACTCTTCCAACCGGCATAACAAGTCGAGAATGACATTTTGGTTTTTCCCATTGAGAACTAAGCTAGATAGCTAGCTAGTCAGATAGCTATCTATCTATCTAGCTATCTATCTATCTATCTATCTATCTATCTATCTATCTATCTATCTATCTATCTATCTATCTATCTATCTATCTAGCTATCTATCTATCTATCTATCTATCTATCTATCTATCTATCTATCTATCTATCTATCTAGCTAGCTAGCTAGCTAGCTAGCTAGCTAGCTAGCTATATTGATATGTTTTCTTAAACTTTTTAACATATGTGAACACTAATAATTATTTATTAAATATAATTTATTACATAATTTTTTTTATACATATATACATTCTAAAAATTGTCGCTAAATTGTTGTTAAAGGTTCCTTGTACTTAGAAATGTAGTTTGCATTTATATTGGCTTCATATGGTTTTGAAAAGCTTAAATACTATTAAAAAAGTGGTATAATCATCATTTAAAAGAAAGTAAAAACATATTTTCTGTAGATTTTTCATAAATATATATTTTTCCAAATTGTGTGAAATCAACATAAACACAAAATGAAGCTAAAAAATGTTACTCTTTAAATAATGTTAAATAATGTTAAATAATGTCGTCTCCTCTATGTTAAAGAGACTGTTGAACCAAAATCGATCATTAGTTGTGATCGACATAAAAGTGAGTAATTGGTGATCCATATTTTCATTTTAAGATGAACTGTCTCTTTAATACTTGTACTGTATGCGTGAGACAAACGCTTTAAAAATAAGCTCAATATCCAAGTGCCATGTAGAACACGTTTCATGATGGATACTAGCTGACAAGCCATTTAAAATGGAGTGGGTTTAATTTTTAAACACTCTCTCAGCCCACTCCTCTGATGCCAGGCGGGATCACGTCCGTCTGTTGAGAGTATGGTGAAAAGGACGTGTGGAAGGAGAGCTCTTTTTTCTTTTCTTCTGTCTTGAAGGTCACTATGTGATGACCTTTAATATAACCTATCCCTCGAATAACAATAGCACAACCCTTTTGCCCTCAGAATTCTTTTTTTGCTATCAAATCTTCTGGATGCTTTCTCCTCCAACATCAGCTGGTTTTCATCTTTCAGAAGTCTCTTGTAAAATGAGACATGGCCAACACTGATGGGAATCTTCAGAGGCTTTGTATAAATGTACAAATTTTAAAAATGTCATGTCAGTAAAAAAAAAAAAATAAAAAAAAAAAATGGTCATTGTCTTCAAAGGACAATTCACGGATGCCTCCAATATATATATTTTGTTATATGTAGTGCTCATTAATCAATACATTTATGATAATTAGTCACAAGCAGAAAAGCATATCTTATTATTATTATTATTATTATTATTATTATTATTATTATTATTATTATTATTATTATTATTATTATTTTAGTCAGAATTATCTGAGCTTGAGTGCACATGCGACTGGTGACATGAAAAAAAGTTGCTAATGCCAAATTTAGTTATTGTAAATCAAAATCACATTTAGGCCAAAACTAGAACAGGCATGTATGCATATTGTTTTTTTTTTTTTTAAATGCTAATACATTTTCCTGTAGTTGTCTGTTTATTGTATCATTTACACATATTTAGTAATATTTTATTAAGGCATCTGTACTTTTAATTGCATACTCAATCTGGCTGCCTTCAGAATTCAGTCTGATGAAGTTATCTCAGCAGACAGGATCTGAACATGCCTTGTTGCCTTTCTTCCTTCATATGCAGTATTTTTAGATTTTCAGATGCAGCTAGAGAGAACGCTCTTGCATACTTACTATAGTAGTGTCACTGTACTGTAAACACAATTTGCTGCAGTCCAACTCAAAGTGTTCTCACTTTATTTATATGCCCCCATAAACATAAGCGCCCTCATAAGCGCTCAGTCAGAGCATTCTAGTATGTAGGCGCTCTAAAGGGGTCATAGTACAGTACACAACATGCATATATCGACTATACTTATTATTAGATTCTAACTTAAAATGCCAGTGATGTACTCGCAATGTAGACTCACAATGAAGTTAGGTTGAAAAACAAGTTAACAACTTTTTCACAAGGAAATTAATCTTCTGTTCTTGGCTTGTTTGTAAATAAAGGCCCGGCTTTACAGACAGGGTTTAGGTTAAACCAGGTTTAGGCCATAGTTTAATTAGGACATTTGACTTTTTTTTTTTTTTTATAAATGTGCCTTATATATATATATATATATATATAAAACAATAATAATAAATAAATAAAAAACAACAATAACAAAACATTTATGGTGTGCATCTTGAGACAAATCAATGACAACGGCATCAATGGCAATGGCATCCTTTATGATCCATTCAATGACAGTTAAGCTAAAAATATGGCAACTGAAAGTTGCAGTAGGTGGTCAGTTTGTGTGTAAATGTACATCGTTGACCTTTTTTTATTATTAATTATTATATATATATATATATATATATATATATATATATATATATATATATATATATCTTAGGGCTTTCAAAAATAGCGTGTTAACGACGTAATTAGTTGTTTGTCGTTAATTACGTCAATATTTTTAACGCATTTCACGCATGCGCAGTGTGACAAATTATTCAGGTCAGGAAAGTCTCGTCGATCTCTGAATTCTCAAGATAGTAAAAAACAGCGGCGAGCGCCGCGACGAAAACACAGAAGAAGCTTAAGGTTTTACCCCATTTACTCTCAAATACATTCATGCCAAGCTCGATAAACAGAGACGACTTTGGTAGTTGATACGCTCGAGCTGCTTCCTGTTATAGCGTCCTGTGTTTCACACTGCGCATGCGCAGAACGCCTACATGCAATGCAGCGAAAATTACAGCTGTTTGGGAAAGCATGTGCATTTTTACTTGGTTTTACTGGCACTTTAAGCCTTCAGAACGAGAAAATATCAATCCGTATTGTGGCAGAGCAAATGAACACCTCCCTAAAACAAGAGTGCCCAGAGTGCTGCTTATGTGATGGTGGCACATGTTTGTGTTTCTGAGTTTCTCTATGCATAATTTCATAGATATGTGGCTATATTCAACCACTGGTTCACCTAAAACTCTCACACTATCTGTAGTTAAATGGCATGGTTTGATATAGTGCTCAGGTAAATTTGATCTAAGTAAATGTTAAACTTTTGAAATTCAGAAAAAAAGAACCACATATTGATGAATCAATACATGAAAATTATGTATCTGTGTCCTGTTATTTATCTTTTGGTATGCATTTCAGAAAACAAAATGGTTAGGATTCAGGTGTAATTGCAAATAGTGATTAATCCTGATTAATCCACTGAAAATTCTGATTAATTTGATTAAAAATTGTAATCATTTGACAGCCCTAATATATATATATATATATATATATATATATATATATATATATATATATATATATATATATATATATATATATATATATATATATATATATATATATATTTGCATTTTTTGATGAAATTTCAAGCAAGAAAACAGTATTGTAGGAATTAAACATTCATTTAGTTATCACAAAGCTCTCTCTGTTTTGTTGAAGATCATTAAACCATTGTTGCCTCTCTGACATATGTCCAAAATTGGTTCCGGGAGGTGCTTTTGTGTGCAAATGCTACCTAGCAAATCATTGCCTATGCTTTCAGGTGGAGCCATTGACTGTACTCTAACACATGCACACATTAAGATAGAAAGCAAGAGAGTCCTACTTTCTTTTTCTTTTATTTATTATGAAAATTGTTTGATAGTATTCATTGTTTCAGCCTTTCCTGTAACACAAAGGCTTTTAAGAGCAAGTACCTGTGCAAGGCAATTCCATTTCATCTTTTGATTTCAGCAAATCAGTTCAAGCGAATGCATACAATGCAAATAATATTCAACAGTCTGTCAGAATGTACCATGTTTGATAGTAGTAGTAGTGTCAGTAGTAGTAGTATTTGATTGTCTTTTTGATCACTAACATTTAACAATCATTTTTAAGAATAAGATTCAAAAAAAAAAAAAAAAAAAAACTGCTCGGCACACTACAAAGCTTGTCTGTGCTCTCTTGACTTTGAAAAGCATTGTTTACAGTGACTGACTCTAGTTTTGACTGACTCTAGTTTTATATTTTGTCTAGTGCTTTATAATGAGTGTTTCCTCCTGACACTGCACTGTGTTTAACAATAACATTAATTACAACGTCCATCATGTCTTCTGAAGCACACGGCCAGACACTACATTTAGAAAACAGCAACAATATCACAGCAAGTATTTCTCATAGAGTTGAATGCTTTGCCCTTTTCAGCTGATATATTCTATTCTCTTTTTTCACATGAGTTACATTGAAACTGACAGTCTGACAAGGACTGCTGTCCAGTTGTCCATGTACAGCACAGACTGTATGTTTTTTTTTTTTTTTTTTGGCAATTTCTCAGTCTTTTTTTTTTTTTTTTTTTATCTTTGGTTAGGATTAGGGATTTTGACTTTGCTAGCAGACCGCTTCAGCTTTAACTGGATGCTGATATGTATAGGCTAGTCTCACTGAGCCAGTCTTGTGGCCAGCATAAAGTCTGATCCACTTTACAGCTTATTCTGCTCAACAACCAGCCTATTCCAGACAGGAGTGCACCGTCTGAATCACATAAATGACTTAGCACATTTACGTTTGTTTAGCTGTTGTTTATTTTAACAAAAGCTTTTATTTTTAGAGTCTGGAGAACAGTCAGAAGTAAAACACATACCAAATCCTTGAAAGCACTATTAGCCTGAAAGCATTATAAGTCATTAATTTGTTCATTCATTCATTCATTCATTCATTCATCTGTCTGTATGCCTGTTTGTGTATGTGTTAGTTCTCCAAGTACATTTATTTATATATTTATTTACTTCAGTTCAGCACCAAATATCTGCAAGTACATGTTTGTTTGTTTGTTTGTTACAGTGCAAAAAGCTAATTAATGTGTATATGGATTTGTGTAAGTAGTTTGTTTTATTTGTTTGTACGCTCATTCGTTTAAGTGTAAAAAAAAAAAAAAAGGCTAGTTAATTCTTATAAGGGATTTTATAAGCACATTAATTTAAATATTTACATCAGTTCTGAGCCAAATACCTAAATTAAGTTATTAGTTCATTCGTTTGATTCTTGTTTTTAAGTGCAAATACTTTTAATGAATTAGTTGTGTACCAAATGTCTCCATGTACGTTAGCTCATTCATTTATGCATTCAAGTGCAAAAAAAAAAAAAAAAAAAAAACGTTAGCGTGTTTAGGGTATTATTTTTTTTTTTTTAAAGTGACGTGACATTAAGCCAAGTATGGTTATCCATACTCAGAATTTGTGCTCTGCATTTAATCCATCCAAAGTGCACACACACAGCAGTGAACACACACACACACACACACTGTGAACACACACCCGGAGCAGTGGGCAGCCATTTATGCTGCGGCAAAGGGAGCAGTTGGGGGTTCAGTGCCTTGAGACTCAAACTCACAACCTTTCGATTGCCAGTCCAACTCTCTAACCATTAGGCCACGACTTTCAAATACATTAAATATTTATTTATGAATCAATGAGTCAATGAATGATTGAATGAAAGCACAAACAAAGTTTAGTTAGCTAGTTAGTTTTTGTATAGGGATTATATAAGGAAGTGGATAAATGGGTATATAGGAATTATATAGGAAAGTGCATTATATTTGTTTACATTTAAATGCAAAAAGCAACATGTTACTTGTTTATTTTAAACACAGACAGACAGACAGAAAAAAAAACAACAACAAAAAAAAAGGTTTATAGAGGTTTATATTTTTGTTTGTTTAATTTATTTATTTTATTTACTTCAAGTCTGAGCTCACCGTTTTCAGAAAGCACTTGCCATTTTGTATGCGTTACACATCAGAGGTTGAGCAAATGTTTGTGGGTGTGCCTTGTGAGAGTGATACACAGGCAGGCTTTATATCTCACAGACCAATCATCATGTTTCTGTCTTTTTCTCCATTAAACCACAACCAGCACTGGAAATCGGAGTGCTTTACACAATGAATAGTATCATTTTGTGGATTTTTCAACCCCATCGCTGAAGTATTACACTATCATACACTTCTCAAGTGACTATTTAACCATTATCACACAGTTGTCTCGGTGTAGCCACATGCTGTTTCATTAGCATCAACATGTTGATTTCAGCTCCTTTAAGCTCTGGATCTCCTCGCGAGTGAGCAGTGCTACAGTGGTACGTGACAAAGAGATTTGTGAATGATGGCTTCTAATGGAAGAGCCCATTAGGCATGTGCTGTGGTCTCCTCACAGTAATGAGGAGGAGGCTTGCTGGGGGTTCGTCTTATGATCCCTCTTAGCCTCCATTAACATGACGGCTCACAGCCTGTCTTAACACTAAGTCTACTCTGTAATTCCAAATATTGACGTACATGGAGAGCTGGCATTTCCCCCAATTTTCATAGAGATGGTACGTATTTGAACGATGTTGCGATGCACTTTGAGAATAGACAAGAATATATTTAATGAATTGTGTGCTTCTCTGTTTATTGTAAGGAAGAGCATGATGCTTTTCTGAGTTTATTTCTCACATTGTTTGTTTTAATCCTGCTGAATGTAGAAGCTCAAAAACACCAGAAGATACAAATGTATATTCTAAAAGCATCACTCAAAAAAAAATTCGGGGCTGCATTATATTCTTCACTCATATATATTTACTTTATGCACAAATGTCCAAAAGATCCACACAATAACGTCACCAGAATGCTTTTTTTTTTTTTTTTAAGTCTGATCCACTTTACAGCTTATTCTTCTCATCAACCAGCCTATTCCAGACAGGAATGCACCGTCTGAATGACATTAATGACTTAGCACAGTTTGTTTAGCTGTTGTTTCTTTTAACAAAAGCTTTTATTTTTACAGTGTGAAGAACAGTCAGAAGTAACACATTATAAGAAAAAAAATGGGGCACTGGGTCTGGAGTGGGGCTGGTGACATCTTAAATGGTGAATCCACAGGAAATGTCTCAGGTTACTTATGTAACCGTGGTTCCCTGAGTAGGGAATAAGCAAAGTGTCCCCTAGGGGTTGTTTTAGGGAATGCCTCGTCGTGACCCATGTCTTAAGCATACATTGAAAAACACCAACAACATGTTGGCCTGCGACAGCCCATGACCTCATTACTGGTGCGACTATAGTATAAATAGGTGCCGGGAGAACACGTCATCCACTTCTTCGTCTGAAGCTTGCGTCTGAAGCATGGCAAGAAACATAGAGGACGCAGTGTCTCATTCTCTATTCAGGGAACCATGGTTAATTAAGTAACCTGAGACGTTCCCTTTTCAAGGGAACCTCAAACTGTGTCCTCTAGGAGTCGCTATAGGGAACGGTATACTCACACCACCATGCTGAGGGGATTCAGGCCAGAACCATCGTGAGTACTAAGTACAAACTCTACCATTTCTATGGGAGTTGCCCCTGGGACGTTAGACAGCTGTCTGTAACAATATTCCTTATGGTCAAAGGCCTAGGCTACAAAATCAAACTTACCAGTTTGTGCCAAACTTCTGGGCCTGGGGTAGAGGTCAAGGCTTGGAATCACAAATAGATTCCTTTAACGCTTTGAGGTCGATTAACTCGCATACGCTTTTATGAGGCAGTTTCTCCTGATAACCCCGAAAAGAACTTAAATTACACTTTCAGTTTCGATCGTACAGATAAGAGCAATACATCAATCAAATCTGTAAAAGGTTTACTTTTTTATATACAGAGATAATAACAACAAAACTTTGTGCATTTATAAAATAAAGATAACATACAAGGTGTTCTGTTTGCAGCCTTTGTCTGCAGTGATCTTCATTTAGACACATGTCATTAAAATTAACTGTACCTCAGTGAATACTCAACGAAGAGACATGAGAGATATATCTATAGAAAGCTTTACATGTCTTCTTTTAAAACTAAGCAAGTGCTACCGAAAACAAATATTATGTGATAAGTAATCCATATGACAACAACGCAATGTGCGTATTTCACTTTTACCTTCATTATCTCTAATGCGAGATTGTTCAAGTTTTTTTTTTGTTTTGTTTTTTTTTTACTGTTTGCTTTGCGATGAGAGGAATAAGACATAATTCACCCCAAAAAGATGTGATGTGGATTACCTCAGGATTTGAGATTTCCTCAAATGAGGCCAAGGCACGCTCTTGCGATTCATCCACCAGTTCCGATGCTCTCTCGCCTTGCGTGGAAGCCCACCCTGCGGCTTTTCCCACACGAGTGGAGAGCCCAGTGTTTGAGCTGTCTGCTTCCGAGGAAGTAGACATGCTCAGCATCGAAGGCAGGGATTTTGGGGATGACTCGCCTCCCCGTGTCCCCGCATTTGAGGAGCTGGTGAAGGTTGTTTCTCATGCAGTGGCCTGTCTTAATATCAGTTGGCCACATGAGATGCAGGAAATGCTTATTAAAAGCAAGTTGGACGACCGTTTCCTGCAGCACATGTGAGGATGGACAATATGTGTCCCGTCACGGAAACCAGTGACACAAGTCGGCAACACAACTTTCGAGCAAAATGAGAAAGAAGCGGTTTTTTTTTTCAAAATTGGTGATTTTCGTTTTTTTGCAGAATCTGTTAGTTGATATCACAAAGAAGCCTCTTCGTGTTTGAGATAGCAGTATTGGTATATTTAAAAGCGTACATTTTGAGGTTGAAATCAGCTAGTTTGTCAGAGATTCTAGCACGCAGTAGGGGCGTTTCATTGTCTGTCTGTATTTCCATACTGGATAAGCCGGCTTTTGTTTCTTTTGTTATTGCCCCCGCCCTCCGAGGGAAGCATGGTTACTTAGTATGCAGCGCTCTGGCCGGCTGTAGCTGATATCAGAATTCAATGAAGATTTTCGCCGCAAAGATGAACGCAGACGAACTGAACCATGGCCGTTACACCGAAAATGCTTTGAAGTAATTCTTCGACAAGCCGGATGCTTATAAACAAGCACTCACTGATTCTGAAGACGATCTGAGCGATGATGAAAGTGGCATAATAAAACTGTATAATATCCCTAATCTACAACTGAGCGAAGATGACGACGAGGAAGAATGTATTGGACTGGCGTCAGACGAGTTGGACCGTAAGATATCAGAGGCTATATCAATAGTAACATTTGATAGGGATAAAGACAGAGAAATGGGGAAAATCCGTAAGATTTAGAGGCAAACAGACGCACAGTGCAAACTTCGAATACTTTTCTGTTTCTTATGGGGTTAGTTTTCATAAACATCAAAGTTTGTCATTTTGTGTTCATTCTAAGAACACGTAAACGTTATCTCATGTTTAGTTCATGTTTAGACCGTCCCATATCTACCTATTGTTATTAGCTAGCTCATCGGTTATCACAGAATCCTGTTAAAAAAGTCCTAATGCTACACAGTTTTATGTAGAATACCAGCAAATAACAAATAAAATTAGCATCAATATGTACTTTTTGTTTACATAAACATTAAAATAATAACATTAAAATGATGGCCACATTTTAAAGATTAAAGATTTTTTATAAAAAGATAAAACTCACATATTTCAGCTTCTAAATCATTTTTATAAAAGTCAAAAAAGATAAATTACAGACATTTACAATGCACATTCTCCTTTATTATTAATAGTATGTGGTCCGATTTTTCCCGTTGTGTCTGTCGTTGCTATGCAGGGGGTATGGCTTATCTAAATGAGATGTAAATGAGCACCATCGTCACTCGCAGCAGTGAGAACTGCACAATCTTCAGAGGCTATTTCTGCTTTTTGAGCTTTTTTGAGTGCCTACCTTCAAATGGCCACAACTTCTCCAAATATTATCAGATGTCCATGTGTTACACATCGTTGGAAAGCTTGGAGACTACACTTTCAGAATCTGTGAATAACTCAAAATGCCCCAGAACCGACTTGTGTCCCTACTTTCCGTGATTGGTCACATATGTCGGTGGTGGCCTATATAAACCATCAAGGGGGTCTGAGGTCCCGCCCTCTATGTAGACTGGTGCATCAGATCCTCTTGTGGTCCCAGGGGAAATTGTTGTCTCTCATCCTGTCGAGGCAGGGGCTGAGACCCGGGGAATGGAGACTCCATCCCAAGGTGGTGGAGTCAATATGTCAGAGGTTCGGCCCAGTGGAAGTGGATCTATTCGCATCTCGAGAGATGACTCACTGTCCACTGTGGTTCTCCTTCACACATCCAGCCCCATTGGGGTTGGATGCCATGGTACAGACGTGGCTGAGGCTGCCTCTGTATGCTTTTCCCCAGACTGTCTGCTCCCGGGAGTTCTAGAGAGGGTTCATCACAACAGCATCAGTCTATTATTAGTAGCCCCATTGTGGCCGGCCCGAGTATGGTCCTCAGACATATTTCTCCTGGACGGCCCTCCATGGAAGCTTCCCATTCTCAGTAAAGATAGCGCATTGCAACGATGGGAAAAGTAATTAATTAGATTACTCCGTTAATGAAAATGTAACTCTGTTATTAACGCCGCCGTTACTCCCAACACTGCGTACCACTACTCAAACGCATGTAAAAAAAAAATATTAAAATACTATCAGGCCCTATAGTATCAACAATTGGCTTAAAAAGTGTGATGGAATACTATTGTAAGGACAAAAAGTTTAATTCAGATGATCAACAATATCCTTAGGGTTCTCATCTATAAATGTTGTGTGCACCCAAAATGGGCATAGAAAATGCACACGCAATTTTCCACGCACATACCGGGCTTTACAAAAAATAAACTTGCCGTAAATATGTACGCAACGTACGGGCATTCTAGACCATGCATACACACTCTTTTTTTCCTGCAGTGAGAAAACTAATGAAGCCAACAACGATTTTAAAATCTGTTTTCATTTGGATGTACACATTAACGTTATCTCCATTAATGACAGTGGAATATTTAATCACTGAAATTACATAAAGACATTACGCAGGACAAATTTAGGCATGTTTAGTGGATGAACTTGATGACTTTTCCTGTGTCATGCTGTTTTAATGACTGTGAGGAGTGCTCTATGTGCGCAATAATTCATCTTTGAACTAAACTGCAGATCTTATGTTTTTAGAAAATATTATAGTGCGAACCATGATCAAAGATGCGCACTTCAATATTGTGGTGGACTGCTTCGGTGAAACGGTCCATTTTCTGGTTTGAATAGGTCCAATGATAATAGCTTACTGTACAACCGCAGCTGCACGGAGGTGTTGATGTCATGTGAAGGCATCTCCACAACATTATGAAAAATACCACTGTATTTGAAGGATACAACTTGAAGAAAATGGTCATTTGCATGTTTTCCTTTTAAAATAGGCTACTTTGTCAGTGATTCACTAAGTCAGACAATATTTACACTGAAATAAATATAGGCTAAAAATAGCTAAAGGATGTTCCCATTATCAGCAAAACTGCATAAATTGAATTTGATTCAAATTGCTTAAAACAATTGAAATACTATTTGGACAGTGAAAAAAAAAAAAAAAAGAGCTCAACTCTATTCTAAAATATTTATCTGAGAACTATTTTAAACAGTTTTGTTTTTATGGATTTTGATATATTTATGCTAAAACATAACAAGAATACTAGATGATTTTTACCAATAAAAATTGTGTATGGCCCAAATGGCATTTACACTCTGTATCTCATATATCCTTGATGTCTTGTATCTTTAACAGTGTTAAATATGGTGTCACGTGGATGGTAATATGCATGGAAATGATATGCAGATGAGGTTATGCATAGTAAAACTAGGCGTTGTAAGCTCCATGATTTCAGGGAGGAGTCGGGGTGGAGATGCATGTACGCACATCTACCCATGACTGAGATTTATAAAGGGATTTTTGCACAGGTTTTGGCGTACACATGGTTTTATACACTTGTTTTGTACACTTTTAGGATTAAATCTGTGGAGAGTTTTATAAATGAGAACCCAGGCCTGAAGGGTAATCAATGCTCCAAATTTAGGAGCACCTAGTTATTTCAGGAAAAGTATAAGTGACCAGTGATTGTTGTCCTGACCTTGTTGTCTAATTAACAACAACAAAAACAAACAAAAAAACAACAGGAGTTAAGACACATCAGGGAAACATCAATAGCAGGATTAAAAACAGCATCTATAGTTGAAATAGTGACAACCCATTTAGACCATGCGCCCGGGTGCACCAACTGTTTTTTCGTCATTAAAATAGCAAAAGTGGATTTGGACAAGCCCTGACTGCACCTGAGCCGTGCACTTTACACTTTGCATTTCGATTTTTAAAATAGGGCCCTAAAACCATAATAGGGACATAGTAGTATAAAGTAGCTATTATGTAAAGTTCACTTAAAGAAAACTTATGAGTATACTTGCAGTATAAAACTACTAAACTAGTAGATTACTGAGACTATACTTCAAAGGTACAAAGTATTTAATTAGTAAACTTTCAGTAAACCTATAAGTTCACTTTTAGTATAATGGCAATACAAACTACAAACATAGAGGTAAACTAGTTGTGTACTCAAAGTTTGCTACTGTTATACTTAAAGGACACTTTATAGTATACTTTTATTTACTAGAAAGTGGGCCAATTTAGTCCCGAGGAGTATTGAAACAGTACACTTACAAGTATACTACTAGAACACTGATATATGTATACTTGCTACATGAAGTATACTTAAAAATATACTTGAACTTTACTTAAGTATACTTAGTAAGATAAACTTGAAGTATACTACTTTATCGTAAGTGTAGAATAACTAATGAAAAACACCTAAATGGAATGACACAATTTACTTAAAGAACAAAAACAGTACAAAAGAAAACTTTTCCAAACTGAATGATACGTTGACAAAGAGAAAGAATTAATGACATTTAATAAATTACATTACACAATATTTTATTTTATTTTACCTCTGTAATTGTTAGCTAAAATATTACAACTTTCTTTAATAGTTACCCTTCTGGTGCACCATGTACAGATAAATGTAATAAATAAATAAATAAAGCTTGTTTTGTGTTTATGCAGAACAGGAAAACACACACACTTTGACAAATTGTCTGATCTGAATGATGATTCTATTTTTTTTTTTTTTTTTCAGAGCATTTTTAATCAGTGCTACAGTAAATTTCAATATCCATTTCTTTCTAGTCATCTCAAAGTTATTCAAAAGTTAAAATAGGCTTAACAACACACCATAACTAGAACAAAAGGAGTGGGGAATTAGCAAAATGGTGCTAATGCTGCAAGACTGCAAATAATATCACTAATAAAACATGTTTCCTGAAAGCTTGCTGAAAAATGATTTGGAGTACCCAAGTCACACGTGTGTTTGTTTTGAACGCATTTTTAGTTCTGTAACGACAGATAAAAGAGGAGGAAGCAATTGCAGGCAATCAGATGTAGTTTATTGATAAAGAGTGTCCAGAGTGTTGGCAATGGCAAGGAAGGTCTACGGTGGCGTGAGAAGAGCGGGATGGTGAAGTCAGCGGTGCAGGTGAAGGTGGTCAATGGTTGGAACCAGGAACAGACCGGAACACTGACACGCGGACGACAACACGAATCCAAACCAGCACACAAACACGGAAGACGATAATCCAGCTAGTGCATGGAGACATAAGAGAGGATCTGACAACAGAGAGAGAGCGAGGTGAGTATAAGTAGCAGAGGTATGATGACGATCAGCTGGAGCGAGACAATCAACACCCAGGTGATGACAATCAACTAAACGAGCACATGGAGACAACGTAAGTACAAAAACAATAACAAAACATGACACGGAGGAAACACTGGATTTCCTACCGTGACAGTACCCTCTCCCCTAGGACGTCACCTGACGTTCCCAGCCTGCTTTACCTGTAGATTGTAATCATCTATAAGGTGGTGATCCAATATGTCCCGAGCAGGAACCCAGCTCCTCTCCTCCGGACCGTAACCTTCCCAATCCACCAAGTACTGAAAACCGCGTCCCCTCCGTCTAGAGTCCAGAATACGATTAACCAAATAGGTGGTTTCCCCATTAACGAGACGAGGCGGGGGGGGAACCGGAGCAGGCGGATTAAGACGGGAAGAAATCACCGATTTAATTTTGGAGACGTGGAACACGGGATGAATCCTCCTGTACGCCGGAGGAAGGCTAAGACGCACGGTAACCGGATTAATAATCTTGGTAATAGAAAACGGGCCAATAAATTTGGGAGCAAGTTTGTTAGAAACGGACCGCATAGGAATATTCTGGGTAGAAAGCCACACTCTTTGACCGACGACGTAACGGGGAGGCTTCGACCGGTGGCGATCGGCCTTAGCCTTGGTGCGCGACCTAGCCTGGAGCAGAGCTCTGCGAGCTCTGGTCCAGGTGCGGTGACACCTCTGGACTAATGCGTGTGCGGAGGGGACCGAAACCTCGGATTCCGTACTGACAAAATTAGGTGGTTGGTACCCTAAACTACACTTAAATGGAGACATGCCCGTAGATGACACTGGCAAAGAATTGTGTGCGTACTCCACAACTGAGAGTTGCTGACACCAGGACGAAGGATTATTGGAAACCAAACATCGCAAAACCCTCTCGACATCCTGATTGGCTCGTTCGGTTTGACCATTGCTCTGGGGATGGAACCCGGAAGAAAGACTAACAGTCGCTCCTAACAATTTACAAAACTCTCGCCAAAATTTGGACACAAATTGGGGACCCCTGTCAGAAACCACGTCTGTCGGGAGGCCATGTATGCGGAAGACGTGGTCAATGACAGCTACCGCTGTTTCCTTGGCTGAAGGTAATTTGGGCAAGGGAATAAAATGAGTCGCCTTCGAGAACCGGTCCACTACGGTTAAAATCACCGTATTGCCTTTAGAGGGCGGGAGGGCGGTGATAAAATCTAGCGAAATGTGGGACCAGGGTCTTGAAGGGACAGACAGCGGTAAGAGTAACCCATCTGGAGGTCGATTGGAAGTCTTACCAATAGCGCAAACTGAACAAGCCAAGACAAAATCGTGGACGTCACGAGCCATACCAGGCCACCAAAATCGTTGCTTGACCAGAAATCTAGTTCTACTAACCCCTGGGTGACAAGCAACACTGGAACAATGACCCCACTGGAGAACGTCTGACCGTAACCTCTCCGGCACAAACAATCGGTTCGGTGGGCAACGAGCCGGGGGCGTTACCCCTTCTAAGGCGGTCAACACCTTCGATTCGACCTCCCACCTGAGCGCGGAGATAATGATGGTCCCCGGTAAAATGGGCTCGGGAGTAGCAGTACGATCGGAACGCTCAAAAAGACGGGATAAAGCATCGGGTTTGATGTTTTTGGAACCCGGCCGGTAAGAAAGTGTAAAATCGAAACGACCGAAAAACAATGCCCACCGAGCCTGCCTGGAGTTAAGTCTTTTGGCGGTTCTAATGTATTCGAGATTCTTATGGTCCGTCCATACAATGAAAGGTACACCCGACCCTTCAAGCCAGTGACGCCATTCTTCCAGTGCAAGTTTGACTGCCAACAACTCTCGATTGCCAATGTCATAATTAACTTCTGCAGGAGATAAACGGTGAGAATAATACGCGCACGGATGCACCTTTCCGTCTGAGGATGCGCGTTGGGATAACACTGCTCCTACCCCCACCTCTGACGCGTCGACCTCCACTATGAATTGACGTGAGCGATCAGGGGTGACGAGAATGGGAGCTGAAACAAAGCAGCTTTTCAGTTTGGCAAACGCAGCCTCAGCTGCGTCTGACCACCTGAACGTCAAACTAGGGGAGGTCAAGGCGGTCAGAGGAGCGGCTAGTTGGCTGAAATTGCGAATGAAACGCCGGTAAAAATTGGCGAACCCCAGAAATCTCTGCAGGGCCTTGCGAGACTCTGGGGATGGCCAATTTACCACAGCCTTAACCTTCTCAGGATCCATGCGAACACCCTCAGTCGAAATGATGTGTCCTAGAAAAGAAACAGACTGTGCATGAAAAACGCATTTCTCCGCCTTGACAAACAATCCATTCTCTAGCAACCGCAGAAGCACTCGTCGTACGTGTTGCACGTGTTCCTGGAGAGACGAAGAAAAGATCAATATGTCATCCAGGTAAACATATATGAACAGATCGACCATGTCTCGCAACACGTCATTAACGAGTGCTTGAAAGACTGCCGGCGAGTTGGTTAGCCCGAACGGCATAACGCAGTACTCAAAATGGCCTCTAGGGGTGTTAAAGGCAGTCTTCCACTCATCCCCCTCCCTGATGCGGACCAAATGATAAGCATTACGTAAGTCCAATTTAGTGAAAACGGAAGCTCCCTGCAACCTCTCAAAAGCTGAAGACATAAGCGGCAAAGGATAGGTATTCTTTACCGTTATGTTGTTCAGCCCTCGGTAGTCAATGCAAGGTCGCAAGGATCCGTCCTTCTTTCCCACAAAAAAGAACCCCGCCCCCGCTGGAGAAGAGGAAGGGCGGATAAACCCCGTTGCTAGAGAACTGGATATATATTTCTCCATGGCCGCCGTCTCTGGAACAGACAAAGAATATAACTTGCCCTTAGGCGGAGAAGTACCTGGCAATAACTCTATCGCACAGTCATAGGGACGATGAGGAGGAAGAGAATCAGCACGAGACTTACTGAACACCTCCTTCAGGTCATGGTACTCCGCGGGCACGCTAGCCAAATCCACTGCTTCCCCCTGAAACACAGACTCAGAAACATTAACACCAGCAGACAAAAGACAAGACAAATGACATTCCTCGCTCCAGCTAACCACAGATCCAAGGCGCCAATTGATGCTGGGGTTGTGTTTCTGAAGCCAGGTGTGACCGAGAACGATGGGGGATGAAGGTGAGTCCGTAATGTAAAATGATATCTCCTCAGTATGATTGCCAGATGTGGTGAGGGAAACAGGTAAGGTGGTCTGAGTGATGACTGGTAGTCTGTGTCCATTGAGAGCAAAGGGTGCAATGGGGTGTTTGAGGGAGGTGAGAGGAATGTTAAGCTTACTAGCGAACTGGAAGTCCATGAAATTGCCCTCTGCCCCAGAATCCAACAAGGCGTGATGCTCGAGTGCGTGGGTGGACCACCGTAGACTCACCGGAAGGAGTGTCGATGTAGATGAGGTCTTTCTGGCAGAGATCCCACCCGATAGTAGCCTCCGTCTTACTATCGGGCTCGGTCTTTTACCGGACAACGCTGGATGTGATGTTCTTGACTGCCGCAGTATAAACATAGTCCCAGGGATCTCCGCCTGATCCTCTCCTCCCGGGAGAGCCGAGCTCGCCCCACCTGCATGGGTTCAAGATCTCCCGGTGGGCTGACCGCAACATCTGAGCGCTGATACTGAACCTCCGGTCTGTTCGCGAGAACTGCTCTCCCCCTCCGTCTGGTGGCTTGATCGAGTCGATTCTCCACTCTGATGGTTAGGTCAATCAGACTGTTGAGAGAAGTGGGGAGCTCGACGGCGCGGATCTCCTGTTGGATGCGGTCAGCCAACCCATGCAGGAAGTGATCCCACTGCGCCTCCTCGTTCCACTTACACTCCGCCGCCAGGGTGCGGAACTCAATCGAATAATCGGAAACGGACCTTTCCCCCTGACGTAGGTCCGTGAGAAGCCAAGCCGCTTCCCTCCCGGCGGCGGAGCGGTCGAAGACCCGTCTCATCTCTTCCGAAAGTGCGTGGAACGAGGCACAGCAGCTGTCTTGGTTCTCCCACACCGCCGTCCCCCAGAGGGCAGCCCTTCCCGTAAGTAGAGATAAGACGAATGCCACCTTCATTTCCTCGGTGTAGAACGTGCGGGGCTGCAGGGCGAAGTGCAGAGAACAATGAGACAAAAAAGATCGACAGAACTCTGGCTCACCCGCATATTTCTCCGGGATGGGGAGGCGTGGTTCGGGCTGGGAAATCCCCCCGGAGACGATCGGCGGTGTGGGTGGCGTGGGAGGCGCAGCGGGTGACGATAGTTGTTGTTGTTGCGTCTGGAGAACGAGCTCGGACACCTTCGTCACCATTGCTTGGAAGGCTCGACCCATCTCATCTATCGCCTTGTCTTGGCGATCCATACGACCCACAGCTCGTTGCAGAAATTCTTCGAGATGAGATGGGGAGCGATCGCCTGCTGCTTCCATGATGGTCAGATCCTACTGTAACGACAGATAAAAGAGGAGGAAGCAATTGCAGGCAATCAGATGTAGTTTATTGATAAAGAGTGTCCAGAGTGTTGGCAATGGCAAGGAAGGTCTACGGTGGCGTGAGAAGAGCGGGATGGTGAAGTCAGCGGTGCAGGTGAAGGTGGTCAATGGTTGGAACCAGGAACAGACCGGAACACTGACACGCGGACGACAACACGAATCCAAACCAGCACACAAACACGGAAGACGATAATCCAGCTAGTGCATGGAGACATAAGAGAGGATCTGACAACAGAGAGAGAGCGAGGTGAGTATAAGTAGCAGAGGTATGATGACGATCAGCTGGAGCGAGACAATCAACACCCAGGTGATGACAATCAACTAAACGAGCACATGGAGACAACGTAAGTACAAAAACAATAACAAAACATGACACGGAGGAAACACTGGATTTCCTACCGTGACAAGTTCACATACAAACATAAGGGTAAAAAAATGAATTTTGGTGGCCTTTGCTATCTGTTATGAAAGTTTCTAGCTGTGGCGCAGAGAAATAGAGCCTTTTGCACTATGTGCTTAGAGAATTGGGACACAAATGATGATGCCATTGCTCATATATACTGTATATATATATATATTTTTTTCATGCACACATACATTGAGTCATGCGACAAGCCGTGAGGTGGTCTTGCATGATTCCCCCTGCGATCGTGAAACATGACCACCTGCTGGCGTTTCGCCCTCAGCAAAAAAGCCGACACTGCCGAAGGACTTGTTTATTTTTCCTCTGGTGGAACTGTTTTTACGAAACACATTTCACAATTACCATGTGCCCAGGGATAAGGCTAAACGCAAAGCCATGGGCAGGCAGGCACAACTCCAGCTAAATATAGCACATATGATTATCTGTGCGGAGAGGGAGCTTGGGATGGATAGACTTGGAGGAAGAGAGCTGCTCAATTAAAGGAAGAAACAGCCTCCTCCGAGGTTACGAAAAGAAGACAAAAACTACAGCGAACACATAAAACCTTAGTGATGTTTAGAAGCCTTCTCTGTATTTAAAGACATGAGAGATCAGTTGTTTATTTTTTATTTTTTTTGCTTTCTAGTAACTACTGATGATGTTTACAATTAGGCCAGCAACTATCAACTGTTTAATCATTGATTAATCTTGATTTTTGGATATCGTCAAAGCTATCTTCAATCAATGTGCAAATTAAAATCAATTCAGGGCTCGACAAAAATAACTGTTGCTTGTTATTTTGGCTCTACTGTTACAAATTCTGCTGATTTGTTACTAATATAATGCCAAGATAATGTAACCAAGAAGCTTGTTGTGAGCTGGCTAACACAGTTGACTATTTTCTATTGTATTTTTTTTTTTTTTTGCAAATAAGACATTTGATTTTCAAAAAGAATCGGTAAGAATGTCAAAAACTGCAAACTAACTGGTCATATTATATTATATTATATTATATTATATTATATTATATTATATTATATTATATTATATTATATTATATTATATTATATTTTTATTACATGTCATTATTTTCCAGCTGTTCTACTTTTACATGTATGCATATAATTAACAAACAAATAATTAAAAAGGCCTCTTATACTAAAAGTTTTTCCCTCTCTCAACTTAAATGCCATTAAACCTCTTTTTTATGAAGCAATCTCTCTTATCTGACCAAGATCATGCCTATTACAGTGAACCTACATCTCAACTGGTTATCACCCGCAGCCCATCTAATGCCTGGAACCAAAATAAATGAGAAAGATTGGACTTTTGAAATGCTGTGCTGTTCATTATGAGTGCTTTAAGCGTGACCTATTTGAAGGAATTGCTGTTAGTTAGTGCAGAACTTTTTAGCCGAGAACAAAATCATGAGCTGTGACAAGAGCACACTACATTTATTGCAGAGTTTATGAGGAGAATCGCTCTGGGAGCAACTCCATTTGCCACGTACAAAGTAGCATTGGATATCAAAAAAGATTTACCTTCAAAAATACTGCCTTATCAAGCTATTTACACACGATCTGTCCACGTTGTCAGATGAGCTTTTCACATTATTCAGTTTTAATTCTAAGTTTAGAACTGCCAAGTGAACTAAAATAATCCAATCCTAAAATATAATCCTAGGATGTAGTCCTAATCAACAATTCTTGGCTTGCATTATATTATATTATATTATATTATATTATATTATATTATATTATATTATATTATATTATATTATATTATATTATATTATATTATATTATATTATATTATATTGCATATATCTTTGCTAACAGGTTGCACTGCAGACTAATTTATATTCATGAACCAATATTCATATTCATTACCGTGGGTTAAAGCTGCAGTTGGTAACTTTTGACACTAGCGGTTAATAAACAGAACTGCTTGTGTCTTGCGGAAGAACATCGTAGCCGGAACTACTTCTCTCTGTTTATGTCTATGAAGAATCACAAAGGTACTGGGTTACTCCGCCGCAGTACCCCCGAAGCAATCTAAAATATTCCAAATATAAACACTTATTATAGGTGTACCCTAGTGATTGAGGACAAGCCAAAAACACGGTTTGGAAAATTGATTCATGGTGTACTCGCTTATTATATACATTTTTCTACATTTTGAACACAAACAAAGTTACGGACCGCAGCTCTGATTGGTTGATTTCTTACCGGGAGCGGATGACTTTCTGCAAATGGCAGAAAGGACCACTGGGAGGAGCCAGAGGAGCTTGATTTTTTCACAGATTATCTGTCTCATATTCTACTGTCAGGACATAATGACAGGTTTAATAAAAATGTAAAAAAAAAAATATATTTACAAAAGTTACCTACTGCAGCGTTAATAATCCTGAGTATTCAGGTTTTGAGATTTCACTCTGTACATTTGTAAACCCTGAGTTAGTTCTTATTTGCATAATTAGGAGGTCAGGAACATTCATCAGATGATTGGATGATACGCAACCTAGTTTTAATACCAATCATCTACAAAACTGTTGGCGTGTACAGTAAATCCACTTTGGCACTTTGCTGTCTGTCTGTCTGTCATTCTGTAATTCTGCCTATTGTTCTGTCATTCTATCTGTTGTTATTGTATAGCTGGACATCATATTCCTATCCTATCTATCATTCTGTCTGTCTGTCAGTCCATCTGTCTGTATGTTAAAACTAAAATAAAACTCCTAGTCAGCTGAGGAGCTAAATCTACTCGATCCTTTCAAGTGCTATCAGCAAATCAAATTCCCCATGTGCAATTTCCCAGTGTTATGTACAGCCGTGCTTCTGATTGCTTTTAAAGGCAGTGCACTGACATCGGGGCACGCATGCGAATGCTGCCATCCAGTAACACAGTCCTTCCACACCCTCATCTCCACCCTAATGTGCGGTATTGACCCGGCCTCTAATGGACTAGTTTGGAGGGAGGACCACGTCTCCATGGAACACTTAGAGAAAAACCGAACTCCTCGCACAAGTCACAGCCGAGGAGGTCAGCCGAGGCCTGAAGTGTGGGTGGGCACGATAAAGCCAGAATATCTAAGTCAAGCTGGGATCATTATCCCAGCTTAATGCACACTCTGTTTGGCTTGGTGTGCTCCCACTTTCATTTCCTTCGAGAGGCTTGAGTGCCGTGTTTACTCGCCAATTACCGCTGCTCCCTATCGTTAGACGATGGATCCGCTCAATTATGTATTTTATCTCATTTCATAAAGGGAGAAATGTAAATGGCGTGTGCCTGGATGCATATCGTTTGCTGCGTAAAGCACAGTCTCCTCGAATCAAAGCGGTTTGGCATCTGAAATGGCATCTGAGCCCACGCTCAGTCGTTTCGGCAACCCCCACTGAGAGCGTTCGTGCGATTTGCAGACTATGCCAGTTGAGCGTGAGCACATGTTCCAGCATGTTAGATTTAGCATTGTCGAGTGGGCTGAACGCAGCTTAGAGACCCCGTGAAATCGAAATTTGAATTTAGTCTGTGTCTCTTAGCTTCGAGGCCATTTATAAGCACTGAACGTTGATTCAGATTGACTTCACCAGATATCCGCTCTTGAAATTAACAGTCTCTTACTAGAAAACAGACAAAATGTATGAGTGACTCATCTTGTACTCTGCATTTACACATTTCCGTTCTAAAAAATTAAAAAAGGATTCTCCTTGTATCACCACCTGCCTTTGACAAAGTCATCAGTAGATCTATCTGTTTGTCAGTAGATCTGTATGTTTGACTATCTATCTACAATTGTAAAGTGTGTGATTCTCACTAATGCAGTTTTTAAGATGACTGGTTTTGCTCTATGATGAAATACATTATGGAATTTGTCTCAATTGGACAAATTATGGCAAATACTACACAGTGTGCAACCTGCAGTAGAAGCCAATGCTTCTGAGAAAAAAAAAAAAAACATTCACTTCAAAGCAAAAGAGAGGAACTAAAAGGTAATAATGCCCTTTGTCTTCAGAACAGCAGTGTGCGGCAGCCATTAATACATAAGTGCTGCGGTTTGTAATGGCACGATCAGACGGCGCCATGACACAACACGAGAATACATGAGATTAAGCTCTTTGCTTCTCTGTCTTTTTAACCTCACGCTGGGGCTCGACAGAAAGGGTGGATAACACAGAGCCACTGAGGACCGGCCAAAAGTGAGTCAGAGTCTTGACAAAGAGACGCCTGTTCTCCCCAGGCAGCTGGGCTCATTCTGACGACTCGCTGAGGAGAGAACAGCCATGTACATACACACTAATCTGCGCCCTGTATCATACTTTGGGGGGTGGGGGGAAGCGTTGTGATCTAATGCCGGTGTGATGAGAGGATATTGCATTGTTAAGCTGAACTTCTGCTCTATCAGCTTTGAAGTCAGCACATATTCCTCCTGCAAGAGGCATCTTTTACAGTACATGCAAAAGATCAAAGATGGAATCATTATTGTGTTTTTTCCCCAAGGGGCAAACCAGAATATGTGTTTTATCAAATATAGGTAATTATATATATATATATATATATATATATATATATATATATATATATATATATATTAGGGGTGTAACGGTTCACAAAATTCACGGTTCGGTTCGATACGATTCACTGGTGTCACGGTTCGGTTCGGTACGGTTCGGTACGTTTTAGATACAGCAAAAAGAAAAATTGGCAGATAAATTTCCTTGATTTTTAAAAAATGTTTTATTTATTAAAACTAACAAAGTATGTTTTTTTTTTTTTTTTTTTTTTTTTTACATTGAACAATGATGGAGCTATTCTTTACCCATATTCTATGGTGTTTTCTTAGCAGCATATTGTATAAACAAAAACAGCTCCTTATAAAAAATAAAAAAAATGAAAATGTCATATTGTTGTAGTAGTTATGAACACATAGAAAGATGTAACCTTTTATATGGAACTCTATAACTCTTTATATTGAGTGTGTTTTTACTCAATTGGTTCTCTATAGGGCTTATGTTTTTTGGAACAAAGCAGGAATTACTCTCTGGCTGAAATAGGCTCATGAAGGAATATTGTAACGGGGCTCAATTACATTAAGCATGTTCTTAAAACCTGCGTTTTCCACTACAGAGTAAGGCGCTCGCTCACTCAGTACGCGCTGAAGGCTCGTTGGAAAATGGCTAAAGGGTCTTTTACACAGGACGCGGTATGCGCGGTGCTGGACCCTGGGCTCAGCGTTGCCCTTCAGATACAACGCGATTTGCGCTGCACCATACCAAGAGCAAAGTAGGTGGAGTTTTCAAAACTGCCCTTGCATACGTTCTATTTATAACAGTTCTTCTATCTAATAACGTGCAGGCCTGTTAATTGTATCGTACTGCTCAGGAAATTCCGACACAGTATAGTACTAGTCCATTTTGATTTCCGTGCTTGTTTGGATGCCCCGATCGATTGGTAAAGTGCACCCAAACACGAGACCTGTTGGTTATTGGAGGATTTTCTATTTCTGGTCTTTTAAACGCATTGGCCATTTTTTAAACGAGCCTTCAGCGCGTACTGAGTGAGCAAGCGCCTGACTTCTTCGGGGGTGTCAGGGGCGTTGCCTGTTACGTCGTTTGGGTTATTGGGCTACCTTGTTGAATGCATATCATTATATTTCACAATTCTTTTTTCCAAATATAATTAATTAGTCCAATGAACCGTTCGGTACATAGTGCGTACCGCGTACCGAACCGAAAGCCTCGTACCGAACGGTTCAATACGAATACGCGTATCGTTACACCCCTAAATATATATATATATATATATATATATATATATATATATATATATATGCTAAATATAAAGAGAATAAAGACAAATCAACAAACTATAGAGTGCACTTGGGTATTTGATGGAAATTGTAAGCTAGCGAAAGTGTGGAAATCTGTTTTAAGGGAATATTTTTGTCCACAGGGCCAAAAGTGGCCATAGCTGAAGATACGCCCAGTTCTTGAAGGAACAAAATGTGCACACCATCGCATCTGCACAAAATCATACAATATCTGAGTAAGAGGATTTTGTTCTTGGATTTCTTTCCAGTAAGGGACATAAATGTCTAATTAAGCAGGTCTAATTAGGTTTGTGGAGTGGAGAGATCATCATGGTGGGCAAACAAGAGATTAGGAGAGAGAGAGAGCATAAAGACAGAGAGACCTGCAAATTGTATAGTGTAAAGAAAAAAAAAAAAGTAAGACATTATTGTAAACAATAGCCACAACACCCCATTTGTTTTTGTTTTATACGTGTGTTTTTTTGTTTGTTTTTTTTTCACAATTTATCATTGCCTTCAGATCAAACATTTCGACAAAACTCCACATTTTAAAAGCTTCTGGAAGCATTTGACATCTTAAAATAAAATCGAAGTTATGTAATGGGGGAACTGAAGTTAAAGGAATATTTCATATATATATTAAATGTATACCCTCACCTCCAGGCCATCCAATATGTAGATAGGTTTGTTTCTTCATCAGAACAGATTTGGATAAAAAAATAAATAATAATAATAATAAAAAATAAATAAAAAAATAATAATAATAATATCACTTGTTCACCAATGGATCCTTTGAAGTGAATGGATGCCGTCAGAATGAGAGTAAAAGCAGCTGAGAAAAACATCACAATAATCCACAAGTAACTCTAGTCCATCAATTAATGTCATGATGGATTTATTTCTTACAATCAAGTAAATTTTTACTCCACTAGAAATAAGTTGATGGGCTGGAGTGTTGTGGATTACTTGTGGATTATTGCGATGTCTTCATCAGCTGTTTGGACTTTCATTCTGACGGCACCCATAAAATAATAATTATAGTAATAAATAATGGCCCTAAATTATGATTCATATTTATAACATTCATATATATAACAGATTCTCAACAAACTCCAGCAACGTTTGCTTAACTCCTACAGCATAATTCTCCCTGAAAGACAAAATAAATAAATAAAATAAATAAATAAACAAATAAATAAATAATAATTAAAAAATACATTAAGTTAAAAAATTGTACTGTGCGGGTTTAAGCTGCATTCATTTGTTCAGAGGCATGCATTTAGAGAATAAATAAACAAACAAACTGTTAATGTGCCAACTGCCCAGAGAGACAGCTGTATCCATCAGCAATGAAAGAGGCAGACAACTGTAAAAGAAACACTGGAAATAATAACAAGAATTTGTTTCCAAAGAAAATGGAGCTAAATTTATTGCGAATGGCAGCTATTATCAAGAGTGATGGTAAGAACGTTCAAACAGCGTGACACTTCTGGGTCATTATTAATGTCCTCGCTCTTGCCGCATTCCATTTTCTTTTTCATTCCAGTTGTTTTGTGATGTGAAAAAAAAAGAGGTGCATATGCACTGTCTAGCTCTTGTTTTTGTCCTGGAAATGCATTGGCCTTTTAGTCCCAAGAGGCAAAAAAATTCAGACAGACATGCTTTGTGTCTCGTGTAAATGTCCCTCCTCCCTTTCTCCTTTCACAGGTGGATGGAGCTCCTGAATCTCCAGCGCTGTCTGTCGTGGCTCTGAGCGCCAGATATTCTCATGTTCCTGGGCCAATGCATCGAGTCTCTGCTCTCTGCCAGCCTGTCCACATGTAGCAGCCCGCGTCTACAGCTGTCCGCCAGTGGAGTCTTCATGAACATCTCCAGCCATTTTACGCTTCTCAGATAGAGGTACACTGCAGTGAGGTGTTCAAGGAATAACACACCCCAAATTCTCTTATCATTTACCCAAAAAACTGTATGACTTGAACAACAGGAGATATTTGACAGGATGTTTGCACTACTCTTGAAAGTGAAGTGAGACCCCAGACTGTCAAGTACCGAAAATCACAGTAAAAACACATTAATACAAAGGTTATTATTATTATTATTATTATTATTATTATTATTATTATTATTATTATTATTATTATTATTAAATAAGCCTCTAAAAAAAAAAAGAATATTGTGAGATATTAATACAAAAAAAAAAAAAAAAAAAAAAAATATATATATATATATATATATATATATATATATATATATATTAATACATTTAAAATATAATTCATTCCTTTTACGGATAGCTTAATTTGTTCAGTGTCACACAATCCTTCAAAATAATAATCAAATAAGTGCAGCTTTTGTGAGAATTAGAGACTAGTTTTGAAAATAATAATAATAATAATAATAATAATAATAATAATAATAATAATAATAATAATAATAATACAATTAAAAATCTTAATTATTCCAAACCTGTAGTGCATCTTTAAACAGTTAATATTTCTTAGGCACTATATTGTTAAGGTTATTATTTATTTATTTATTTTACTAAACAAACAATATTTAAAAATCTCCCTTTGTGCTTATATTTGAATATATACAATATCAATGAGATTGAAATGCTGCACTTTACATTTTTAGTGTAAATAATTTACATTTCAGAGTTTTTTTTTTTTTTTTTTTTTTTTTTTTTTTTTTCTCTCTCTCCCTGGTAGCCATTCGCATTCAATGCAGACAAAGTTAGAAGAACATTCTTTCCCTTGCGGTCTGTGGAAGAAAGAAAGTCACGTGGGTTTGGAAAGACATGATTGTATTTTATTTTTGGGGTGAAATATTCCACATTGTCCTAGATATGGAATTTCACACCTAAAATGACAAAGCAGCACAGATTTTGATCATGGGAGCCATCATGCTTGATGAGACTCTGACTGAGCTATAGTTCTGAACATTCTTCGAGACATTTAGGTTTTATTTAGGCAAACAACAAAATTAGATTATCTCTCTCTCTCTCTCTCTCTCTCTCTCTGACATATTTGACTCAAATGTGTTTACTTGTTTATAGTGTGAATGAACATTGATTTAAAGCTATTTTTTTTTTTGTAGTAACACAATAAAATGAGTTATGTGACGTTAAGTGACATTTATGATGTTATAAATAATTTAATAATAAATGTCAAATAATTGCTTTCTATTCATAAAATAATCCTGAAAAAATCCTGAGCAAATGTTTTCAGCAGTAATCAGAAATGTATTGAACAGCAAATCAGCATATTAGAATGATTTCTGGAGGATCATGTGACACTGAAGACTGGAATAATGATGCTTAACATTGACCATAGTGAAATGCATCACAGGCACAGAAATAAGCTGCATTAAAAATATATTACAATAGAAAGCTGTAATTGTAAATTGTATTAATATTTCACAATATTACAGTTTTTACTGCATTGTTTTACAAATAAATGTAGCCTTGGTGAATATTCTTTCAAAAACATAAAAAAAAATCTGACCAACTTTATTTATTAATTAATTTATTTGTTTGTTTGTTTTTTGAACATTAGTGTAAATTATATATTTATTTGAATTGTAATTTTATAATTAAATCAGGGTTTAACACCTTTATATGGTTTTGAATCAGATTTTGCAATCTGACTAGTACTCTCCTTGTTTTTGGACATTGTGGTCAGTCTGGATATTTAGCACAGATATGGACACAATGTCATACACCAATGTCATACTGCACATTGCAAAATGCAGCAGCCATTATATGGAAAGCATATACTGTACCGGATACTGACTACACAATCTGAACAAACTGATCTGATTTCATTACTTGTGAAATGACACTGTGGATACCGATAGCCAGTCCTAAAGATCAGAAAGCAAGTCAGTACTGCACATACCTTAATGTTTTTCTAATCATTTATTCCTTCGTATCTGAAATTGACAGATCTGTGGTTCAAAACACATCAATGTCAAACATCGCTGCTGTCTAATCATCTGGATATGATTTGTTTACATAATCAAGTTGTAAGGCGCACCAAGCTCTCCACACGTGATTCAATTTAGATTTCATGCGGTGTGTAATTTTGTTTTTGAGTGAAAATGGAAAAAAGACAAAGATATGCCGTTAGAGTTTACTTTTTCATTTAAATAGGAATCTGCAAGTTAATGAATGAATGGATGGATGGATGGATGAATTAATAAATAAATAAATAAATACAATCCTCCTCAGGTCATATTCTTATACTCAAAGGTCTATCTTTTATATTTGCATGTTCAGTCAACTCAAACTTTTAGCTAATTTTCATATTGTTGTTATTTGATATCATCCCACAGCTGTTTCTTTCTGTTATTTTGCCACAGTCATTAGTCATAACTATTTATAATTAACTTATAATTAGTCCAAAAATATATAGTAACAACAGACCACAGTTGCTGGCTGTCTAGCATGTGTGAAAAAGATACATAGCACAGCAAAGTCACGGGTGGCTATGGTCAGAGGTCAACTAAAAGGTAAAAGTATGCATGTTCCTTTTGGAAAACAGGCCTCCCATGATCTAGTGCATACACCTGGCCTAATTCAAGGTGAAGGGTTCTTTAAATCTCCAGAAACATGATGCTTTTAGAGCCGACTACTGAGGCCCTCTGGGTAATAGCCTCAGTCGAAAGCATTACAGTGGCAGCTCACTCTAAATGTCACATCAGTAGTCTGAAACATCATTTTTCTTTGGGAATGATATGACTGAAATGCCACAGACACACATGAAGCTCATGCAGGTGCTTTGAATGCATTGGGGGAATGATCTAAACATTATTCTGTTAATGTCCATATTTGGATATCAAACATTTTATTGTAATTGCATGTCCTTAAATGGTCTTGTACAGTACAGGGCAGAAATTGAGATTTTGAGTAATGGTGCTGGACTTTTTTGGTGCAGAGCATAGCATTGTTTTGTGCATTCATTCATTAAGGGGTGTACAATACATAACTGACAATCCAAGTGTGGGTATATACAATATATTAGGGCTCTGTAATTTTTGCATTTTAATAAAAAAGTATGCAACCTTTGCATCCCAAATTACACAATGTACTTATGCACTCAACCATGTAGTGTATGAATTATATTAGATTATTTTGTCATTCATAATCACAGTCTGACAATCTCTCACTTTTACATAAAGCAGTTGAGTCCATGAAGTGTCCAATATTCCATACTTATTGATTGACTGATTCATATTTAAAGTTAATCAAGTGCATCATCCAGGCAAGTGCACTTTTTCGATACAAAACAGTACAGAATAGTGCATACGTATGCGATTTGTGAGGCACCTGCAGTATATATCATTTTTATTTATTTATTTATTTAATTTGTTTTGTTTGATAAAAGTCTGACATATTTTGTGATGCTTTGTTCTGTATTTGTTTTACTTTGTTGTTATTGTTTTTTTTGTTCTTTGCTTTATGCTACTTTTTTTCTTGCTTTGTTCTGTTGTTTTCCTGCTGCTTTTTGTTTTGTTTTGTTCTTTGCTATGTTGTGTCATTTTATGCTTTGTTCTGTTGTTTAATGTGTTGCTTTTTGTTTGTCGTTTTATGTTTTGGTTCTTGTACTTTCTTTTGTTATGTTTATTTTTTATTTAATTTGTTGTGCTGCACTTTTTTATTTTGTGTGTATATATATATATATATATATATATATATATATATATATATATATATATATATATATATATATATACATATATATATATATATATATATATATATATATATATATATATATTAGGGATGCACCGAAATGAAAATTCTTGGCCGAAACCGAAAACCGAAAAAGAGAAAACCAAGGCCGAAAACCGAAACCGAAACACCGAAAGAAATTATGCCAATTATTAGTACCATTGCATTTATTGCTATGACCGTGTACTAACTTTACTAAAATTAAGACATTGCAATTGCATAAATTAATATTAAAGTTTCAAAGATAATTACAATTACATAACTTATTTAAAAAAAACAACAACATAAAAATACATAATTACAAATGATGCAAATATTTATTAAAGGGGGGGTGAAATGCTCGTTTTCACTCAATATCCTGTTAACCTTGAGTACCTATAGAGTAGTACTGCATCCTTCATAACTCCAAAAAGGCTTTAGTTTTATTATATTCATAAGAGAAAGATAGTCTGTGCCGATTTTTTCCGGAAAAACACGAGCGTCTGTAGGCGTGACGTGTGGGCGGAGCTAAAGAATCACGAGCGCCAGTAGGCTTTTGCGCTGATAGCGTTTCGAAGCTGTGACATTACTTGAGGACAAAACCAACCAAAACAAACCATTGCTAACAGTCAGATTCAGCGTATATTTATGATCCAGAGGCTGAAATTTAACAATAGCAGCAGCAACAACAGCGGCTCTATGTGGTATGTACTGAAACTGTATATATATTTGCTTAGCAGTTTTGGAAAATGATTAAGTTGCACTTTGTCGTTTTTTTTATTTATTTATTTTTTTTTTAAGCTGTACATGTGGAAAGTGCAGTTTGATGACAACATCGCATGTTGTTTACTTGATGTGCTTACGCGCCGATAGCTAAGTTAACAACAAAGAGATATTTGAAGCAGTTTTACTCATGCAGTTTGATGACAACATCACATGTTGTTTATTTGATGTGCTTACACGCTGACAGCTAAGTTAACAACACAGAGATATTTGAAGCAGTTTCACTCACCGCATGCGGTTCCAACACACGATCGTGACCCTTTTTCGTTGGGACTGCATTATCCTTAAGAAATAAACGATGTGCAAATCCGTCGTCAAACTGGGCCTTGTTTGTAAAACAAGCATCTTCAAAATGGAGGGGAACAAACACAAACACTTGCACAACTCCGTTGATGCTCTGTAAAAATAAACTCCATCCACTGGTCCCTTAATGCTGTTTCTCTTTTGGTAATCTGTGCAGGGTTGTCTTGCCCTGGCAACCAAAAACACACTCCTTTTGTGACATTTCGCGACGCTCTCGCTCTGATCAGTGAAGTCTGTTGTGCTCTCAGTGCTCTGCTATACGGGAGCGCGCGCTCTTCCGGCAGACGCGCCCTCAGGACCCATATAAGGAAATTCCGCTCCATCTAACGTCACACAGAGCCATACTCGAAAAAAACTTTCCGAAACTTGTGACAAACCGGAAGTAGTATTTTTGGAACAGAAATACTCCTTCAAACGTACAACTTAATTTTTGAAACTTTGTCCATGTTTAGCATGGGAATCCAACTCTTTAACAGTGTAAAAAACTCAGTATGCATGAAATAGCATTTCACCCCCCCTTTAAGCACATTGCAACAATGCACAGTATAAAATAAAATTCAAACTAAAAATGTATCCCACTCATGTGTATATTTAATAACAATGTACAGGCCTACTGGCCTGCAGAAAGGTTTTAAAATGAACAGTTCTCTCATAAAAACAAAGTGCATTTAGGTGAAGTGCATTTGAAATTTTTCTATGTAGGACTAGAAAGTGCATTACTTCTCCAGTTGGCAAGACTGTTATCACTTCTGGGGATGGGGACTTCAGACAGATAACCATCTAGCTGTTGAGCAGTTGAGCTTGTCATCTGCCTGACATTTGAGAAATATTTGAGAGAGTGTATTTAAATAGGGCCAGGGCATAAATAAATTTTTTTATCAAATTAAAGCCGAAATCTAGCAGAAAATCTACCATAAATATGGCTACAATCTGATATTATGTATGTATGTGTGTGTGTGTGTGTGTGTGTATATATAGTAGCCTAAGAAAAAAATAGCCAACGTATTATTATTATTATTTGAGGCACTTTCTTGCAGAATTCCACTGAACATATCAGACAACGATGGTGCATGCCCCTCATCTTGTGCAGAGACCAGTCTTTTTTTCTGCGCTCTGATCTGTCTCCTGCGCTTGGCGCTTCTCCGTCTCCACACGGGTTCTCCGCATACAGCGCGGCCTGGATCATTTCTCGTGCTCGCTGCCTTATTTCCGCATCTAAGTAATGGTCTTTATAACGCGGATCAAGCACATTCGCGATGAAGTGCAGAGGATCCGAAAAGATCTCAGTGAGACGTGTGCTAACAGACTCTATAAGACTGTACTTTTCTCTGTTTTTACTTCGTGGTCCGTCTTAATCTCTTTGTTAGGAGACGTTTTAGTGCTGCGAATAAAGGAATACGAAGAGAGAGAATGTTCTCACTGGTGTTAAGTGAATGTCGCGTTTAGCTCGTGGTCTGCACTTTGCAGGTGCACGTGCAGGTCGCGGTTTCTGTTTGCGTCATCACAACATTTCGGCCGTGTTGTTTCGGTGATAAAAGTCTATCGGCCGAAAACCGAAAAGGCCATTTTCGGCCGAAAATTTTCGGTGGCCGAAATTTCGGTGCATCCCTAATATATATATATATATATATATATAGAGCTACATTTTGTTTAGATTGTTTTGGCTTTGTTCTTTTCTTTTTGTTTAATTGTATTTTATTTTGATGTTGCTTTTTAATTCTATTTATTAATTCATTCATTTATTAAAATACACAAACACGTGTGATGAAAGAGTAAGGGCAGTAACAGCTGATATAACTAACCACCAGGGCTTTATCACAGTGTGGGTAGCGAATGAATAGCAGCGTGGGTCTGAAAGGTTGTCTATGCTAACCAAAGGTAATGTGTCAAGACCACATCTGTCTGACTGACCTCATTCAGCAGTAGAGCTTCAGACAGTACGGTAGAGGCTAGATGATGACAGGATCTGGAGAGAGTGGGCGGCAGAGCATTTCAGGGTCATTTAGGCTGTAAAGGCTGACTGATATTATATGTTCACTGACTGAGAGAAGTTCTCTCACAACTGAGCAGAAATCAAATCAGTCGCTCCTTGGCCAAGTTTATTTTCTTCGGGGTATCCATGCGGCACTGCACTCAGGCAAACATCAGCAGAACGCCCAGCAGATTTTAGTTATTCAAGGGCACAGAATTTCCATTCGCTGGTTACGTTTGCCTTATGCTGAATCTCACTATGAAAATAACATGTCATGAATAGTTAGACAAACCGAAGGGACGGATGAACACTGAATATTTTGGTAGGGCAGGATTAAGCATCTTATGATGGATTATTGACTTTAAAAACACATTTTCGAGTTCAAGACCTAGAAAAATGAGTCACACAAACTGGGTCAGATTAAATTATCTCAGCATTTCTGATGAAGCTGTTGAGTTGATATAATTGTCATTCCGAATAGAGACTTGTTGTTTAGGGGCACTTACATAAGTGATCAATCATAACGATGCGCTTCATGCAGTGATTTTCTCACTGCACAAAACCTCTTGAACTCATTTGACAGTGATTCTGCAATTTTGAATAGACAATAGGTTTAGATTCAGATGCATTAGTAGTATAAATCACTATGACTAAAACACATTCCATTCAGTCATACATATTAAGATAAAAAAAAAAAAAAAGAGAAGAGAAGACTTATTATTGTAAGTATGCACCAATATATCGGCCAATAATTGGTATTGGCAGATAAAAGCAATTATATGCAGATCAGATGATCAGACCCAATTGCATCATGTCATTCAAAAGGATGTGGAAAATAGTGTCAGACTTCAATGTCTTAATATATATATATATATATATATATATATATATATATATATATATATATATATATATATATATATATATATATCAAAGTTAACATGATAACGCATTAATGCAGTGTAATAAAATAAATGAAAAATAATAATAATAATAATAATAAGCCATATAGCTCAATAACTTCACATAATGCAATAAGTATAACATTGTTAATGTAATAAAATCTTGGACCCATAATGCATTTGGAAGAAAACGAAATATATAAAATATCAATATATATCACACACCAAGACACATTCCTTGTGTGTGTAAACACTTGTCAATAAAGCTATTTCAGATATATACATACCGACATTTGTATTTAAACATTCATAGTGTATATAGAAAAGGAATAATTACACGTAATATATTTGTCTTGATTAACAGTAACAAAATTAAAGAAAATAACTGCAACACAGTTTTGTTAGTTTGACAAGTTCATGGAAAGGGAACCAAGATGACAGAAAGTGCATCCGGTTTGTTTTCTTTGTTTAATTGTGAATGTACACAAATAAAAGAAAATACTTCGCAGTTTGAAATGTTGTCGTACTATGTCTGTATGACCAAAAATTTAACATTTTAGGTTTCCGCTGTTCGATTATGATGGCGCCTCACACACACTCACACCAAACACACAACAAATGCTATTTTAGCATTGCAAACTTGGCATTGCTGCCTGTTCATTATCAAAATAAAATAGTCAACCAAACATGTTACATATATAAATGTATAAATACTACACTGCTCATCTTAAACACTCGGTAGTACAATCCTAGGAAATAAATGCCGTTCAGCATAAGCACCAGTTCACTGTGGTGTCATAAGCATATTTTGCTCATGTGAAGATTATTTTTCTGTCAATATTGGAAGATGAAGTACAAAGCCATAATAGTTTAGCACCTAAATACATTGCAAATTTTGAAACATTTGGATTTGTGCCAAATGACAGAGTTTAACAGTGAGATCGACACCATTTACACCTTTTTTCGTCATAATTAATTAATAATAAATAAATAAATAAACAAACAAATAAACAAACAAATAAATAAATAAATAAAAACCTGTAAGGATGGAATCAAACTCAGATATTGTAGTCAACTGAACTACCTCTTTACCACTAGGCTATGGTGGATAATAAATAACCAATGGACCCAATAGCAGAAGAATAACATGCAGGCTTTGATGATCGAACACAATGACTTTACTGAAGATTCCTAGTTCCAAAGTACAACATAAAGGAAGCCATGCTTCCTCAGTAAAAGTACGAAACAAAGGATGAGCAAAAACAAACCCAGAACTCAACCAACTTGGCTTTCTTAGCAAGGGTTATCAATGCTAAGTAGGCTCAAGATTAAACAGAATTCAAAGGAAAAGGCACAATTAAATATACAGAACACAAACAAGATATTAATGACCAGGTAGAAGAAATCAAGACCTAATTAGTGGTAACCCAAAGAGTTCTACAACGGCTGGGCCACCTAGTGGACAGGAGAGCCATTACATCTCATGAGTGTCAGTGCCAGCTAATGGTTGGGAGAGTCATTAAAAGAGCAGCAACTAGAAGCTGGAGCCTTACAAATGGAAATAATAGTTCATAATAGTTCATATTACTGAATATCATTTCATAGTATTTGTTCACATCTAACGGCACATGATGTTTCTGTTAATTTTTTACTTCTTATTTTCTAAATATATAAAAATTGTTATATCTGAAATGTTATATAATTTTAATAGCAATAAGACATACCATTTCCTGTTTTAATCTTCTTTAGGTATTGCTGCATGTCTCTTCTGATGATATAATGCCCAGTTTACATGGCTGTAAATATGACTGATTTGGTAACAGTTGTTTAGGGAAAGATTAGTGCGCTGGAAGAGGAAGTGTTTGGGCTTTAAATCAGGGTGGGCTGCGGAGTGTTGAATTACTGTCTCAAGAGCTGATAAGATCTCATTTGTGTGTTTGTGTGTGCAATGAAGTTTGACCACCGTGTTAAAAAATGCATGACTCTAACAGTTTAATTTTCAATGCTAACACTATATATCAGCATGGCCTTGATCAGATTGCATCTATATACTTAATTACATTAACATAATGTGAAACCACATGCTGTTCCCCAAAATAAGTACTTATACTGCATATATGGTATGCAAAATACCCTGCTTTATTTCAGTATTTCATGTTTTATGTATAAGGTTTATTTAACTGATTGATTTGCAGATCACATGGCATTTATTGTTAAACTGAAAAGAATGAAAGTTCCTTATGAAATTGTATAATCTTGACAAAATGATCTGGAGGACAGAGATATGATATGACAGCTGCAGAGAACAAGCAAAACCCTTTTCTAAATATGATTTTGCTTAGGTTTATTTGCAGCTTATTATGTCAAATTGTGAATCTTGTTTTTTTATGGCAGTTTTAGGTTTGTTTCTAGTCTAAATAGGCCTCTGTCTTTATTTCACTCCTCAGAATAGTGAGCTGAGGGAACAAGTTAGACATCAATGACAAAAAATGAGGGCAAATGAAATGTGCAGTAAACAGGATGTGGAACATCACTCTGAAATAACCGAAATAACCATATTTCAGACAGGCCGGGTCCATTTGTATTAGCAAGATGCATTTGTAAGTTTGTCTTCAAAAAGTACTTTAGAATTTCCGCAAGGCCACAGGGAAAGTATTTGCAAAAATGTGGTTATTAAAGAGCTTGAATTATGGAAATATTTGCCTAGCTAACACGTGTGGGAATATATGTTCAGGGCCTGAGGCGGCAGGTTTTGGCAATCAATGAATCCAGCTGCTAATAAATCAGTACAGAATGTTATACTGTCACATATTCTGCAGAGAAGGCCATTATGCACAAGAATAACAATGGATTTTTAGAATCTTAATTAAAATTGCCTCATATTTTGCAACTTTCTTAATAATTACTCAATTTAAATATGGGACATTTGGTTGATGTTCTTATTTAGAGAGACGTTAAGGCAATCCATTAAACTGGATAACCAGTTTAGAAGATATGCAAATAAAAATTGAATTACAAACCTGTCAAAAAAAATAAAATAAAATAAAATAAAATAATAATAATAATAATAATAATAATAATAATAATAATAATAATAATTATTATTATTAGTATTATTATTATTATTATTATTATTATTGTTGTTATTATTATTATTATTATTATTATTATTATTATTATTATTATTATTAATAGTGTTATTATTATTAATGTTGTTTTTGTATATAGTCATTCATTCATTACTGTATTACATAACAAAACATTTACAGACAAGTTTTAGTGGCAAAAAAGTACTGGTCAGTTGGTGACTTTTTATTTATTAATTTATTAATATAAGTATACTTTATAATATAATTTGTTTGTATTTTTGACAGACACAAATCACACTGATTGTCAGTAAACTCTATGGCACATGGGGCGACGCATTATACCCACAAAAATGTATTTAAAAATAATAATAACAATAATTCAGTAATTCCCAAATTCAAAGCAATTCAAACAATAATATCACAATTTTAGCATTGTCCCCACCGGCATCCCCGAAAACTCCACCTATGATCAAACTATTCCAAAACCCAGATAGCTACAGAAACTTACAGTCACAGAGGTGCAACAGGAATATTTCCAAATGCGCATAGAAAGCTATCTTCAAGCGGCAGTGTATATCTTTAAATATTTTTTTCTTCTTTCTTCTTATCACATCAAAGAAAGTGGCCTTGAGGGACAGCTGCATGCAGGGCTGCTGAATAGAAGCCTGTCTCACAGATTACACCGCTGCTTTTCCTGTCTCCTTGAAACCGCTCTTTTGAAGAGCCGCCCAGTTCTGCGGGAGCACCTCACAGAGGTCATGGCCAATTATGTGATTCTGTATGTGGTGCTGTTTGTGTGTTATTTCTTCCTGCAGTATTAAAGAATGCCCTCTGTCATTCACGTTGGGTAATAAAACCAAACTGCCCATGCTTGACACAGCTTTACATTCCCATGGCTGTGTGGATTTTGACATCTCTGAATTAATGGAGTTTAATTCAGAAAACTCCCATGACTAAAATACTTGACAAATAATTCAGTGGCCAACAGCTTTATGTAGGCTGTAGCTGGCTGTAGATATATAAATGTTAAAACATTTCCGTATTTTGGATGAGTAACCAGGGTAATTTTCCTTTTTTTAGTGTTCAATGTTGACTTAAGCTAACGTATATAAATTAATATTCAGAGGTTATGGTCTCCGCGGTCGCGCCTCCAAGTAGGAAAGCAGTGCAAAGTTATTCCATTCTCATCCCCCCCCATGGCGATTATGTGTTGCGCTATTACAGCCCACAATACAGCAACGGTTTACCATGGTTGAAATAGATTTTTAATTAATCAAATTAAGACACACGGCTGAGAGAGAGTACATCTAAACACTCCGCAATAGTCCGAGTAGCAGTAAAGGAGGCCATCAACATGGCGGCCACGCCAAGTAATGACATCACGACGCCCAAGCCCTGTTCAGTTGTTAAGTGGTGACGTAAGAAGCGCTGTTTCCGGGTCCAAGCCTCAACTTGCTTCACTTGAGAATACGACCTCAGCAGCTGTTTATGTGCACTGTTTATTCATATTGATAACACTTTCAAACGTATGGTATACACAACAGTTTTCTTGCTCACAGCATCCCAAACACACACACAAAAAAAATATATATATATAATATATATATATATTTTTTAGGGCCGGGACTCGATTAAAAAAATTCATCTAATTAATTAGAGGCTTTGTAATTAATTAATGGAAATTAATCGCATTTTAATCGCATATAAATATTTGACCTGAGAACAGTGAGAAGTAATTTTTTTTCACATGGATTTATAGTATACCATCGAATAATGACTGAATACATAAGCTTAAGCAACAAAATATTGTTTATTTTTGTTCAACCAAGTCTAGCAGTTCAATTTTTGCCATTAAGTGTAGCAATAGCATATTTAGAAACAATTTAGAAATAGTACATTTCAGAAATTCAGGAAGCTTATGGGTGCTGGAACCTTCTGTAAAGTGTTTTTTTAAGTAAAACACAATATTGTCAATTACATTCAGAACATTGGAAACCCTGACTATTAGAAAACATCTCTCTGTTGCTTCAGAGGCCATAACATAAGTCCAACTCTCAATAACCTTGGCCAAAACAATAAAGAGTTCAACATAAACTGCCAGTTGCACCAACAAAATAATACATAGTTCAACATAAAGTGTAAAGTCCACGCTAGCTGCTATATGTTTTGCATTGAGGTGATGCTTGAGGCTCGATGTGCTGCTGCGGCGATATGCGAACGCTAGTTGGTGCTCCAGTATAATCGGTCCGCCGAAACTCATCCAGTGAGAAACGTTCCGCGGTGCAAAAATAAGTTATAAAAAATGCGGGAATTTTTTTCTGTAATTAATTAATCTTACTTAACGCATTATTTTTTGTGTAATTAATTAATCTCAATTCATGCATGAAAGTCCCGGCCCTAATATTTTTTTATATTTATATTTTCATTGTCTGGCTCTCTGGGACTTCGGTATGGAGTTAAAAGTTAAGATTATAACTTTTTCGCTAGTATTCTATCACATTGTGAGTTTATATTAGCATCTTTTGTTGTTTTCTCGTGGTAACTGTAAGTGTTTGGACACGGCGCTGCTATATGACGTCAGACTTAACAAGCGAATACTGACTCGCCTCAGAGCAACATTCACATAGTTTAACATTAAATTACATTATACTCGCTCGCCCCAAATCGTTGTTAACGTACATAATGGATTGTATATTGAGCATTTTCATCGAAACCATTGATGTGGCTCTAATAAAGTCTGTATGTTTCATTTATAGAGCTATAGATCGCTCTTTCCGTTTGCTCTGTTTTTTAAACACTGAACTTCAAACTTATCTTTGCCTCATTGTTCATTCTTGAAGTAAACTTGTGTCTGTTTGATGAATGAATAAACTTGAGCTGAACGTGACGCGTCTGGAGTGTGTGTGATACCAGTTCAGACTCAGCGCTGCTCTTTTATTTTGATTAGACAATCATTAAGTGTGCAATAATAGAAGAAGTTCTGTGTGAGTGTGAGAGTAAACATTGTGCTAGTATAATTGTAGGGCCCTATGTTTTCCGCGATCCAGAAAATGCGGACGGAATCGCGGAATCCATTCAGTTTAGCGCGTGATGCGTGATGCTGGCGATGGTTTCAGCGTCTGTCGTGTCACTTAATGACGATGAAAACACAAGAAGAACATCTCCAGAACTGCTCAGAGAGTCACTTCATGAGCATTTGACCGTTTGATTTGCGCAAAAGCATCTTTTCACATGCAAAGAATTGTGAAGTTATTCATTGATTTTGCAACCCATCAAATTAAAAGTCCGGTTTTTAAGTCTATTGTTCAGTAGAATGTACATAGTCTACTGCTACTACTAAAATGAAACAAACATTATTTTTAAGGAATAATCACGTAACATTTCTTCCATGTTTTAATTTTATTAGTAAATCCCCTTTGTTTGCCAAAAAAAAAGTTTGTTAATTTTAAGTAAATAAACACAAATAAAATTAATGTTTCATGCCTTGATTTGATAACAATACAAATTTAAATAAACTGATTTTTTGAGGGAAAAAAAAAATCATTAGGCTTCTTTAAGAAAAAATAAATAAATTAAGTTGTTTTATGCATTCAAATAATTAGACAAAAATAATATGGTGAGAAAAAATAAATAAAACATTTCATAGGGCCCTAATAATGACATTTTTGTTCATCTTTTATTACACTGATTTGAAAATGTATAAGTTTCATGATTTTATTTAATTAGACTTACTTAATGATTAATAAACTTTAATTTAACTATTAAAAAGGAGAGGAGTAAAATAAAAAAAAATAAAAAAACAGAATCCAAAATTCTTTTTTTATTAAATAACACAATTTGGGAAAATAAAATAAAATGAAATTTAGGAAAAAAAAAATAAACAAATTTCATAGGGAACTTTTAGAGTGTGGTAATTTCGACATTTAATATTACTGTTATTATTATTATTATTATTACTATTAGTATGGTTCAGGAAGGTTTTTTATTTTTTATTTTATTTTTTTTTGTAAATAAAGCACTATTTTATTTTTATTTTTTTTATTATTTTTTTATTTTTTGTATCCATTTTTAAAACTATCATTTAATTACAACATTGCTTTCAGTATCGGCAAAATCCAATATCGGTTGGCCTCTACTTCTGATACAGCATTCATTCTTAAGCTCAATCTCATATTCACAATAAAACATTAGTTCCCTATCTGTCGGTCACTACGAGTTATGTCGACCGACAAATGGGGTCTCACTTGGGAGGCCAATCATCTCTGATTTTAAGAGAAAACGCCAATGAAATTGGCAAGTGGATTAACACACCTGAGCCACTCCCCGTGCCAGCGGGTATAAATAGGGCGACAGGTGCATCCACTCATTAGATTTTTGCTTCGGAGCCGAGTGGTTGTATGAAAGCTGTTATACTCCACAAAGCCATTCATCTGCTGTGTCGGGAAGCTGTTCTGGTTGGCGGTACGGCGCAAACAGCGGTGTCCCTTTCAGCGATTCCCCTGGGCGCTTCAACTAAGAGAGCAGATTTCCTAAAAGAGCAAATCGCGGACGATTCGCGTCTTTTTCAAGACGCCGTTTCGTCCGCGTCCTTCTGGATGCGGTCGTTTCCTGTTCTCTGACAACGGCCACGTTCGCTCTCTTCCGTGTCTGTGCATTCAGCATGCTGAAGGCGCGTTCGTGGATGGTTCATGCACGCACTGCGTGTGTGACCATGGCAACGCTGTGATCGCGTCTCCCCTTTCTTAAAGGGAAGGGAGCAGACCCCTCTGTCACTACCCGTTCTGGTTTCTCTGTCTCGAGCAGAGGACCACCGGCTAGTGCTCTGGGAGATTTGAAGGTGACAGTGAGAGCTTCTCCGCCGGGCCATGCCCCACGGACCTCTTACCCCTTCCGCAGTGTTTGTCCTGTGCAGCTGCTGGGTGATTTTGCTGGGCTGTCTTATGGCAGTCCCAACGGGTAATTCAGTTTGCCGCCGGAGATCAGATGTCGATTGCAGCATCGGGGATGGGCTGTTGACCTCTGTGGATGAAGATTCGGCGGGGCTGCCCCCCTCGGGTGTTGTCGCCACTGCCGAATTGGACCCAGAGTTGACAGCCGTGCTTGCCCGGGCAGCTGTGAGCATCAGGATGGAGGTGAATGCACCGCCCAGCCCTGAGTGCTCATGGCTGTTTGATTGGTTCTCGGTGTGGAGCCGCGACTCACAACCGCGTTTTACTCTGGTTCCTTTCTTCCCGGATGTGCATGGGGAAGTGATGTAGTCGTGGATGGCCCCTTTTACGGCCGGAAGCAGCTCATTTCGTTCCTCCGTCCTCACTACCCTCGATGGCGAGGCAGCTAGGGGTGTGTTGACATTCCCCAGCAGGAGAGTGCGATTGTGGTGCACTTGTGTCCGCAAAACGCCGCCATTGGGAGGGATAGTCCGCGCCCCTCACCCAAGGCCTGTAAGCTGTCGGCCGCGCTCGCTACCAAGGCTTACAGTGCTGCGGGCCAAGCTGTCTCTGCTTTGCATGCCATGGCTATCCTGCAAACCCAACAAGCCAAGGCTTTAACAATGCACGAGGGTAGGACCAACACGAGGTTGATGCAGGAGCTGCGCATGGCGACTGACCTCCCCCTTCTGGGTGACGGAAGTCACAACGCAGTCCCTCGGGTAGGCGATGTCCACTCTGGTGGTCCAGTAGTGCCGTTTCAGGTTCAGCCTGGTCTGTATGAGAGACATTGACAAAGTGCATTTTCTCGATGCTCCCATGTCCCAGGCTGTCCTGTGTGGCGATGCTGTCAGGGGCTGTGCCCAGTAGTTCCTGACAGAACAACAGCAGACTGAGGCCATACAGCACATCTTGCCACGACGTGATCCTCCGGTTGCCACCATTCCGTCGCAGGCAGTGCCTCAGCCTGCTCGTCGCCGAGGGCGCCCCCCTGCGTCCTCCACACCAGCTCCGCCCCGTGCTGAGAGTTCTTCGAGGCCGGCGCGTCGAGCCCCGCGCAGGAGAGCGGCGCCCCCCGTGTCACTCCCGGCTGCAAAGTCCTCGAGGAAGTCGACTAAGCGGCCCTGACACGGGCAACTCGGAGATGCGGAGAACTGCTCTTCAGGAGTTGGCGGAGAGAGCGCCACTCCCTCCCCCGGAGGAGGGCCGGGTGGAGAATCTTCTGGTTCTGTTCCGCCGCTGGTCGAACGGCCAGTGGCACCCACATTTTCATTGGAAGAGCAAGTTCTCCTTCCTCCGAGTTGCAAGGCTCGTGGGCTGACAATGAGCGACGCACAGCTTCCTCATTCTCACCCACGACGCCCCCTTTCGCCAGCGGCCAAGAGGTCGCGGTTCGGAGACGCAACGCCTCTCCACGTGTCTCTGGCCAGTTCCTCCGGGAACACGGGGAGTGTGGTTGCGATGACCCAGGATGCAGTGCCTTCTGGGCCTTCCGGCACGACTCCCCATCGCTGCACCACTGCGGGTATGTCGACTGTCCCTTTGGTGCCACTTGTACGGTATCTGGGAGCGTGGCTTGCGCTGCCCAACCCGTCACGCTGGCTCATCCGGACGGTTCGACTCGGCTATGCGATTCAGTTCGCCCGGCGACCCCCCAAGTTCAATGGTGTGCTCGAGACTTCGGTGGCAGTCCAGGACGCCCCTGTCTTGCGCGAGGAGATTGCTGTCCTCCTGGCGAAGGATGCAATCGAGCCGGTCCCTCCAGCCGAGATGAGGACGGGGTTTTACAGCCCTTACTTCATCGTGCCCAAGAAAAGCGGTGGGTCAGGCATGCTTTCGAGGGTCAGGCATGGCAGTACAAGGTCCTCCCTTTCGGGCTCTCCCTGTCCCCCCCGTGTCTTCATGAAGGTCACAGAGGGCGCCCTTGCCCCACTTTGGGAAGTGGGCATCAGGATCCTCAACTATCTCGACGACTGGCTCATTATGGCCCGGTCCCGAGAAGAGTTGTGCGATCACAGGGACTTCGTGCTTCGGCACCTCAGTCAGTTGGGGCTTCAGGTCAACCGGGAGAAGAGCAAGCTCTCCCCTGTGCAGAAAATCTCTTATCTCGGTATGGAGTTAGACTCGGTGAGTATGACGGCACGTCTCACCAGCGAGCGTGCCCACTCAGTGCTGAACTGCCTGAGTTCCTTCAGAGGCAGGACAGTGGTACCGCTGAAACACTTTCAGACTCCAGGGGCATATGGCATCCGCAGCCGCAGTCACACCGCTCGGGTTGCTTCATATGAGACCACTTCAGCACTAGTTACACTCCAGAGTCCCGAGATGGGCATGGCGCCGCGGTACACATCGTGTCACCATCACACTGATGTGTCGCCGCCTATTCAGTCCTTGGTCGGACCTTGCTTTTCTACGGGCCGGCGTGCCCTTAGAACAAGTGTCCCGGCACGTTGTTGTCACAACAGATGCCTCCAACTCGGGCTGGGGCGCGACATGCAACGGGCAACGGGCAGCTTCAGGATCCTGGACAGGACCTCGATCAACTGCCTGGAGTTGCTGGCAGTGCATCTAGCTTTGCGACGGTTTCGTCCGCTAGTGCTGGACAAGCACGTGTTGGTCCGCACGGACAACACTGCGGCTGTTTCGTACATCAACCGACAAGGCGGTTTACGATCACGTCGCATGTCTCAACTCACCCGTCATCTCCTCCTCTGGAGTCAGATGTGGCTCAAGTCGCTGCGCACTGTCCACATCCCGGGGGAGCTCAATCGTGCAGCCGACGTGCTCTCACGACAGCTCACTTTCCCCGGGGAATGGCGACTCCATCCCCAGACGGTCCAGCTGATCTGGAGTCGATTCGGGGAAGCCCAGGTAGACCTGTTTGCTTCCCACGAGTCCTCCCACTGCCAGCTGTACTATTCCCTGTCCCAGGCCCCCCTGGGCACAGATGCACTGGCACACAGCTGGCCTCGGGCTTTACGCAAGTATGCGTTTCCCCCAGTGAGCCTGCTCGCACAGACACTGTGCAAGGTCAGGGAGGACGAGGAACAGGTCCTGTTGGTTGCGCCTTACTGGCCCACCCGGACCTGGTTTTTGGAACTCATGCTCCTCGTGACAGCCCCTCCCTGGCGCATCCCCCTGAGGAGAGACCTTCTCTCTCAGGGGCTTGGCACCATTTGGCACCCGCGCCCAGATCTCTGGAACCTCCATGTGTGGCTTCTAGACGGGACGTGGCAGACCTAAGTGATCTGCCCCCAGCGGTGGTAGACACTATCACTCAGGCTAGAGCCCCTTCTACGAGGCAGGCCTATGCTCTGAAGTGGAGTCTGTTCACGAATTGGTGTTCTTCTCACCGGGAAGACCCCCGGAGATGCCCGGTCAGAGTCGTGCTTTCTTTCCTGCAAGGTAGGCTGGAGCGTGGGCTGTCACCCTCCACCCTGAAGGTGATTGCAGCCCATCACGATGCAGTGGACGGCCGGTCCCTGGGGAGGCATGACCTGATCGTTAGGTTCCTGAGGGGTGCCAGAAGGTTACATCCTCAAGACAGCGCTCCTGATCGCGCTCACTTCCATCAAGAGGGTCGGGGACCTCCAAGCATTTTCGGTAAGTGAAGAGTGCCTTGTGTTCGGGCTGGCCTACTCTCACGTTGTCCTGAGACCCCGGCCTGGATACGCGCCCAAGGTTCCCACCACTCCCTTCCGAGACCAGGTGGTGAACCTGCAAGCGCTGCCCCTGGAGGAGGCAGATCCAGCCTTGTCGTTGCTGTGTCCCGTAAGAGCGCTTCGCATATACGTGGACCGCACCCAGAGCTTCAGAAGCTCTGAGCAGCTCCTGGTCTGCTTTGGAGGTCAGCAGAAGGGGAAGGCTGTCTCTAAGCAGAGGTTGGCCCACTGGATAGTGGACGCCATCGCCTTGGCTTACCATTCCCAAGGCGAGCCGTGCCCCCTGGGGGTGAGGGCCCACTCCACACGGAGTGTGGCCTCCTCCTATGCGTTGGCACACGGCGCCTCTCTGGCAGACATTTGTCGAGCTGCGGGCTGGGCGACACCTAAGACCTTTGCGAGGTTTTACAACCTCCGTGTAGAGCCAGTTTCCTCCCGTGTGTTGGGTAACAGGTAATTGGCGGGAAGGGCTGGCTGGGTGTCTCGCTTGCTGCGCCATTCCCCCTAACACGGGGATGTGAGCGCCTTCTTCTCCCAGTAGAGTTCCCCGGTTGGCGTACCCTGGTCGAGCATCCTCCAGCACCCTCGGCGTCAGACTTGGCGGAGCAGTCTGTCGCCAGGCCCAGTACTGGCGTTAGCATGCCCGGAGCCAGTCAGCCCTTGTACTGGGCTAGGTGTCCATATGGCTGGGTTCCCTACGGGTAATCCCATATGTGTATTCTTCCACGGTAAGGTTTCCCTCTTGGCAAACCCGTGTCTTCCCTTGACAGATCGCTCTGTCAGTCTCTTCTGGCAGCCGTTCCATCCCTACTCCAAGGTAGGACCTGCCTCAGAGACCCTTTCCATATGTAGTACTGCCCCCTGGGTCAGTCCATATCGGTATATCCACATGTCACCTCCCTACGGGTAGGATGTGGTCTCCGTAGCGACCTTTCCTAAAGGCTCGCTTCCCCATTGTCTTGCCAGCTGAAAGAACAAATAGGGAAGATTTGAAGCAATCTTTCACTGAAGGTTGAAATCCCTTCCATTTACTTTATGTGGGCGGAACAGCAGCATGGCCTTCTCCAGCAGCGATGTACTCACCCTTTGGCCCCTTCGGTACCAAGGTCAGTGAATTTGCGCTGGGGCTTTGGGAAGGTTACGACCTTAAGCCTAGCTTTTGTGGCACGCCAAGGCTTGTCAACAATTGCAGCGCCTCAGGGTTGTGACGAGGTTCAGGTTATGGCGTTTTCCATAGGACCCCATTTGTCGGTCGACATAACTCGTAGTGACCGACAGATAGGGAACGTCTCGGTTACGTACGTAACCCTTGTTCCCTGATGGAGGGAACGGAGACGTTATGTCCCCATGCCACAACCTTGAACCATTCGCTGTTGCCGGGACACGTTCTCGGCTCCTCAGCGTAAAACCTAATGAGTGGAGGCACCTGTCGCCCTATTTATACCCGCTGGCACGGGGAGTGGCTCAGGTGTGTTAATCCACTTGCCAATTTCATTGGCGTTTTCTCTTAAAATCAGAGATGATTGGCCTCCCAAGTGAGACCCCATTTGTCGGTCGACATAACGTCTCCGTTCCCTCCATCAGTGAACGAGGGTTACGTACGTAACCGAGACGTTTAGATGCCCACTTAGGAAAGTGATATCTTTCACCAATTACTTCATCATCATCATCATCATCATTATTATTATTATTATTATTATTATTATTATTATTATTATAGTTTATATATATATATATATATATATATATATATATATATATATATATATATATATATATATATATATATATATATATATATATTATACTTCAAAATATAACAGAGCATATATTAAATATTTATTTATATATAAAAAAGGTCTACAAATGTATGTCTTTCAGTATAATAGTGGAATTTAACACTTAGGGCAATATATTTGTGATTTTAGCATAATTTTACTAGTTCCAGGATCCCAACAGGAAGTAAAGGTGCTTCAATAAATATATATAAAAAAATAATAATAATAATAATAAAAATAATAATAATAATAATAATAAAAGCCTTTTAAAATGTAAAATTTACCATTTAAAATTACAGTGTTTATGAGCACCTGGTACTATGTTAATTTATTCAGCGTCCTGCAATGTGACCTTTAACAAACACAAAGTATACAGATTTTAAGCAAAAAGTAGGTTAGAGCTGCACTTATGTGTGTGGACATTAGCATATGCATAAGTGTTGGCAACAACATGTCAGAACAGTTTAGTGTGACAGCAGTGTCCTGCAGTGGAGTACTTCAAATATCTGCAATAATTCAGGAAGACATGGTTTTGTAGTGTGACTATTATTATTATTATTATTATTATTATTATTATTATTATTATTATTATTATTACTTTGTATTATTATGCATGCAATTTCATATAATATAATATAATAAAATAATTTATAGACTGTATAGAATGCTTCTACGTGTGGAAATTAACTTATGGTTTAGGTGAAAATCTCAGCAAAATGTATGTATATTTTAATATTTTGATATATTTATATTGATGAATCCTAAATATTTTAACTATTGTTGCACAACACATATTTATTTACATTACATTATGATTTTAGACCATCTGATTGGGCAAAGACCTGTGAAGTGCAAAATTATTCATAAATGAGAACACACTATACATTTATTCATTATTGCGATTTTAAATTACTTTTTAAATGTTTAGGACTGCATTTGCATATAGATTGGACCTTTAAAGTTTTATGAACCATTTGTAAATAGTCCGATTAGTAATTAAATAAATGTTCATGGTTAAATACGCCTTAAGCTCATGCTATTGATTACCACAAGCAGAACAAATGAAAAATGCTCTTCTATATAGGAGCTGTGAAATCAGACAGGTTAACTGATATTGACTCATTTCATCTCATTTAATACAAATCTTCAATGACTTCTTAGATCCTTAAAATAAATGTTTCACATTCAAGACAAGCCTACAGTTTGCTCCAGTGCCAAGGATATTCAGGGCATCATCCCCCTCTGAGACTTAACGCAAAACAATTAACAGCTCATCCTGCATCAGTCTGTGATTAAAATGTCTCCATTTTCTCAGTGAGGAAACCCTCAAACTGTGAATATACTGTATGAATCCACTGCATTTCATTTGGAAACTCAAGTCATGTTAAATCGACCAAGGAACATCTGCAGTCAAATGAGGCCTACAGTAACTAGATGGATTGTGACAGATACACAGGCGTAAAAAAAAAAAAAAGGAAAAAAATAAAAAATAAATAAATGGCTATATTCTGTTATTTGAATGCATATGCAAAAGCATCTGTTTTGGCTCGGAAAATCATGCCTGTTTCTGCATATTATCATTGTTCAGAACTGAAGCAAACCACAGTGCTGCAATGTGTTCAATACTCCAATTAGATATTACATGAGCAATAAATAATTTGTGCATAACGCATGGCTGTGATTCGGTAGCAGGTAGTAGTAGTAATAACAGATCAACCAATAAAGAGAGAGTGCATAAAGTATACCGTGTATAAGAGAAACGTAACAGTTAGACACATGTAACTTAATCCTTATAATTTATTGCAGATGTATCACAGTGTTCCAAATGACGATGCATTTCAGTTGCAGTCCTCTCAGGTAGAATATAATAGAATCGTGAGGAGCAGTGGATAATTTAAATTGTTAATCGCTGAAAATACTATCCCGATCCACTCCGTCAAGGTGCACGTTTTTCATTCAAAACACGCATCACCGGAAACACGGTATGTTGCGATCTATGACGAAACCGGCAAGAGCCAATTTGGATCTGTTCCTCACACGAAGCATTACATGGATAAAGAGGATTTAAATAATAATAAAATACTCTCATGATCATTTTATTTAATGCTTGTACGTGACAGCATACTAATAAAAACGATGTGCCCCCACTCTCTATTATAGTCCCATAGTAAACCAAATAAATATTACATGATAATGGTTAAATTCTCTCTCTCTCTCTCTCTCTCTCTCTCTCTCTCTCTCTCTCTTCATGTAAGGATTCTAAGATTATTTGTACCAAGAATAATTGAACATTTAATGAAATTATAATTAAGTGCAGATTAATGCACTTGACTGATTTGCTTAATTTTGAAATGATAATGTTTCATTCTGTTTTGACTTGCAATTTCAAAGACTACATTTTAACAATTCTACACTTCATTAAAATGTCTGTGATAATTTAACCATTATCATGCAATATTGTATTTATCTTGTTTATCATGGGTCACATAATATGCTGCCAGATCTTAGCCTGATTTGGGCCACATACTATATCACCTGACTGATCTGGGCCACACTCCTCCCACCAACAATCGGCCCGGATACTGTTTGCCGGTTCCCCGCCGTGCCGTCATTGCCACACATGGCCCAGCTCTGGCTGAAAGGGTACATTCCATTGCCGGCAGGAGGCCAGCAGTGCCAGCTTAAGGCCACATTTGGGCCAAGTCCGTTTGCTATGTGTGGATGGGTAATCTTTTAGACAGTTGCTTTCACATGCCTTTTTAAACAAGCTCAACGGCACTAGCCTGATCAAATATAACCAAAACGCTATTGGCTATTTTAAAAAGGGGCCACGCCTCCTCGATATGTCCCTTGTCAAACCTAGACTTCTTATATTGCCTTAACTCATGAGTCATGGATATTAGTAAGACAAATTAACTATAATTGCCTTTTGCCCTTTGGATAATTAGCTGTAAATTCGAGGCACAGATAGCTTAGTCTTGTGTTCATTGCCACTCACCTCCACACCAAGACAAACTGGAAAGGGAGGAAGGGATTGACTTTGCTCTGTAATGTGCATGCACCAATCAATATGTGTTACACTGCTGTGCCGAGGAGATGTCACTCAAAACAGTCTCACCATTTTCAGACCTGACCTGATAATTAGAATTTTTTTTTTTTTTTTTTTTTTTGCTAGACCAGGAAGGCTGTGCACAAACAGAAACACACACACACACACACACAAATATACAAAAAAAAAAAAAAAACACACCCATAAGAAAGAGCACTTTCTCTCGAGGAAGAAAAGGGGCTGGTGCTCGAGGTGCTTGATGTCTATGTGTGCACGTGCCTGAATCACAACATGCCAATAAACAGCAATATTGCACGCTATGAGTGTGTTATTGCGTTTATACAACAGTTTGACAGCACAATTGTGTAAACAAATAAGAAACAACAATGGGGTGTCTTTAAAAACCCTCTTTTGTGCAAACTTCCGCCATGGTTTCAAAATCAGTTTGACAGTTTAACAGCTGAGCCCAAGCCTCCGTTTCTGATCCAAAAAGTAACTTTAGAACTAGTAACGAAGGACCGTTGAGTTGCTTTATTGAAAGCTTACTGTATTACTATATTATGTGGAGTAGAGTATTTTGAGAGAGATATGAACTGAGTGAGTGTGATTACCAGCTTCTGATACAGCATTCATTCTTCAGGTCAATTTCATATTCGTTATTCTATCTGTTAAGGGTTACTTCTGATGTTATAGCTGTTGTTGAAAGTCAATAATTACTTCCTTGTTTACAACCCTGTTTCAGCCTCTTTCAACATAAAAGTCAACATAAAAAACAGTCTCTTGTTGCCATCTAATGGCGGAGCAATGTAACTCAAATCACCATCACGAACACAAACACAGCTGTTTCCCAATGCTATAATTTTTTTTAATATTGTTTTTATTATTATTATTATTGTAGTGGATTTGTGAGGCCACCATGACACTTGCTGCAAGAAATATTGCAAATGGAGTGACACAATATTCTCTCTGTGCTAGTGACACACTATTCTAGTTCTGTTAACACTAGAATATTGCACTCCTCTCAGCCAAACAGATTTGAGGACCAGATTTTGTTGTGTGTGTGTGTGTAATAACAATCACCTTTAAAATAATCACATTGTGTTGTTTTGCAGTCTGGAATGTTTTATTCAGCTGTATTTACTCAGCGTGCAACTTATAACATCCCAGTGAAATATATAACACCAACATATTAAAAAAAAAAAAAAAAAAAAAAAAAAAATATATATATATATATATATATATATAAATAAAACTAAATACAAATCCTGGAGCATTCTAGTCATTGGTAGTGCAGTATGTATGTATGTATGTATGTATGTATTTATTTATTTTACATTGTACCTACAGTAAATTAATATTAATTGACAGACTGAATTGAACATTTATACTTGTTAAATTAATTTACAAGTATAATAATTGAAGACATTTTTAACATTTTGTTTTGACTTTTCACTGGAGGAAGCATTATTATGGATTATGGACTCATATTTTAGCCAGAAGCAAAGTTTAAAGTTAAAATGCTTTAATGATGGATTTGCTTCTTAGAAAAACAGCTTTTCACACAGCGTTAATTGATGGACTTGATGGAATTGTGTGGATTACTTATGGATCAATATGGTGTTTTTATCAGCTGCTTAGACTCTTATCCTGGCGGTACACAGCTACTGCAGAGGCTCCATTGGTGAGCAAGTGATGTAATGTGTAATCTTTTTCGCTGAAGAAACAAAGTAATTTACATCTTGGATTTTTTTAGGGTGAACTATTCCTTTAAGTGAAAACCTCTGCAAAATGTACCTACTAGTTTGCTTTAGTTATTTATTTAAATGGACCAGGGAACATCCTCAAATGAGGCCTTCAGTAGCTAGGAGGATTGTAATGGATACACAGGCCTCGGAAACAGTAGAAATGGCTAACTGCTGTTTTCTGAATGTGTTATGTACTTGAAGCATCTGTTTTGGCTCACAAAAACAAATCCTTGTTTCTGTGGATTGTCATTGTGTTGATATAATTCAGATCAGTGTTCAATACTGAGAAGCAAGCCACAGGCCCACTGTTAAGATAGAATGCTTGATAATAGGATGTGATAAATGCACTCTCCATTGTGGATTGTCATAGCAACATGAACTAATGGGCATTATTTTACCCGAGCTGAATGGGAGCTGGAGACAGCTGATATCCAGGATAAAACGCTCAGGGTTTGTGTCTATACTGGTTTCGGAGTTTTATTTTTGTGTTTTTTTAAGCCAATTTGGTGCACCCCACAGGGGTATCCATCTTTGATAACACCCGACTGGGCCTCCACTGTGCCGAATTAAATCCATTGTGAATTTTTAATTGAAGAGCCCAGAACAGTAGCTTTCATTCAGTTCATAATTTGGCGCATACTGTGAGTGACAGACAAGTATGACATCCGCCCTGTGGGTCGCGTCTCAAGTCCCAAGGCAGCATATGATTACTGTGATTGCTTGATTCTAGAGCTCTCCACTGGATGACATTGATTGAAGCACAAAGGGGTTTGAGTCACATGATGATGCACAACAATGCATTGCAGCAAAGTAGTTGCAACTAATATGCAGACGCTTTGAATAGACAGACAAAGACAAAACAGGCAGGCAAAATACTGCTGCAGCTGGTCAGAGTTCTGAGAGAGAGAGAGAGAGAAAAAGGTGAGGTTGCCTTCGAGGAAAAGGAAGTTCAGATCGATTTACCACACTTTTACCTCACCGGGCCCATGGGCACTCGGGTAGAAAGCAGACATGGACGTGGTAATCCATCTCCATTGTGTCAGAGCTCTCTGGGCTAGGAATTCTGTCAGTCGCAGAGGCACAGAATGTTAGAAAGACTCCGTAAATCACTTTCTGCCTCTCACTAGTAGAAACTTTCTAGTTCAGCTAGTTTTATCCACCGGTCGTTCTTTGAACGTGAGCTTCTTACAGATGGAGAGGTTTCAGAAGAAGGACTGGCTACTGTTCTGAAGGGTATTTAGGTTTGTGTCTGAGTAGTGCCATGAACTAATCTTTCATTAATTCCCAGTGGATAGTCCTAATACTGTATACTATGTGGCTTTAGCTTGATTCAGTGATTGAAGAATTATCTTTAGTTTAAGGTATACATGCTATGTTATACATGCCAGTCTTCCTGAAAATGTTCATTTTAACACTGAGTTTGCAGCCGGTCTGCTTGTCTGTCAGATCAATGACAAACAAAGTCTAAAACATAATTCATAATACATATATAAATACATATATAAATAAAACATAATAATTGTAACTGTCTTTACACTACAATATACCCTAATAGACACTACCAGTTTGAGGTCAGTGAGATTATTTCGCCTTCTTATTTATTTGACAAAATTAATGAATAGAAAGTCCAAAACATCAGCAATTGAAAAATAAATATTTTGGAAAATTATGAATCTGCATTATAGTCTTTTTTGTTCAATTGAATCCACTCTTTCTAAATAAAAGTATTGTTTTGTTAATCAATCAATAATCTGCTCCCAAACTTCACTAAGGTTTGAGCTCATAGACTCTGAGATGAGTTTTGAAGAATGAAATGATCCAGAGTTGTCAAATCATCAACATTTAAAAACTGCTAACTCCGTAATAAAGTACAAAGAACAGCACGCTCTTTGGTGACACCAATGGTGCAGAAAAACACTTTTAACTGGATTCCAAATCAGATTGATACATCAGAGATAACGTTCTATGAATCTGATTATCAGAGAAGCCTTCAAACAAGCCCCATGAGACAATTTGTCTGATTTTTACCCATTTTTTCAATCTTTTTTTTTTTTTTTTTTTTTTTTTTTTTTTTATGAAAAACAAATCACTGTGGCTTGCTTAAGGCAATTACAATCAAAGTACCTAATCCATGTTTAAATTGGATTCGCTCTGTGTTCATTTCTAAATACCAAGTAAATAAATATAAAACATTTATGTATGTATGTATGTATGTATGTGTATGTGTATATAATTGCACATTTCCTTTGTCCTTTCCCATTTACATTTTATTGCAGGAAATATCCCCTTTCTTTTCACACTTTCCAGACTGTGCACCACAGTCTTCTTTCACATTTAGAATTTTTATTACAGGCAGTGACATGACTTTTTATAATATATATATATATATATATATATATATATATTTTTTTTTTTTATTTTTTATTCACACAATAATAATTTTATATATATATATATATATATATATATATATATATATATATATATATATATATATATATATATATATATATATATATATATATATATATATATAAACCAGTCACTCTTATGTTGTAAAGCCAATGGCCGGAGCAGAATAACTTATGTCATAAATACTGGCAACCAGAGGAGCAGCTTTATGATGTCATAATATAACCACACAAGTACAGCTCTCAATCTATTAAAAAGCTTGTCATATGCATCTCAGGAAACACTAATTTACCACAACTTTGTTTAAGCAAGACAGAAGTGCTTCTGTAAAATTGTTGCTTAAATCCTGTTTCATGGCATCCTAATATACACAAAGATAATCTCTATTATAAGCCTCGAGACCTACTGAGATGCACTGATTTCATGAAGGACCGCTACTGTACTTTGGAATGAACCTCATCTGTAACATGGAAATTGTTTTTATTGTTACTGAGATGAGAAGGTGGAATTGAACATGTGGGAATTCTTTGTACTGGTCTCCTTTTTCCTCTCATATTTCTATGTTATCACTCAAATGACTCTAGTTCGATTTTGGGCAAACATGATGAATTTCTATTGTTACAGTGTGGACTATGATATTTAAAAGAGTTTCAAGAGGTTAGATATTTCTGCCACCTTACATCATCTCCACATAAACTTACTTATAATGAGTCAATTCTACATTACTGTGCAATCATAACAGGGAAAGGCCAATGTGTGCTGTTACCATGGTACAGTTCATGGTACAAGGATTCTTACTTTTTTTTTTTTGTAATTGCATTAATGTTTTATATCCAGGGGTCTTTAAGACCCAAAATTATGTAACATTTGATATGCAGCACAGTTGAACCTTGAAATGATGTTTATAATCAGTTCACATGAGATTAGTAAAAGTAATGAATTATCAACCAGAATTAAAATAACCTTGGAATCTCAGAGACCCCAAACAGAACATCAGGTTTGAATGTGGATTTGTATACAGAGTCCAAGAGTTGCTTAAAATACTTTACAAAATATTAACCTTACTCTAGGCCACTGTCAAATGCATGATGTTGTTTCTGTCAAATACAGGGACAGTGCATTTTACAAAGTCATTTGCTTTCAACATTTGAGTGGAGAGTGCATTTACATTAATTTTCATCACACTGGCACATTGTGTTTGCTTGTTTTGCAGTTCCCCCGAGAGATGGAGTGGCTGATCTTCTCCCTGCTGCTGCTGGCTGTGTCTACGGCGGGACAGCTTTGCCCCAAGCGTTGCATGTGCCAGAACCTGTCACCATCTCTAACTATCCTCTGTGCCAAGACCGGCCTGCTTTTCGTGCCAACAGTCATTGACAGGCGTACAGTAGAGCTGCGTCTCACCGAGAACTTCATCACAGCGGTGAGGAGAAGGGACTTCGCAAACATGACAAGTCTCCTGCACCTGACACTGTCCCGCAATACCATTAGCCAAATTATGCCTTACACTTTTGCCGATCTTAAGCGGCTGCGTGCATTGCATCTAGACAGTAACCGTTTAAGCGTCATCACGGACGACCACTTCCGGGGACTCACCAACCTTCGGCATCTTATCCTTGCCAACAATCAACTGCACAACATCTCTCCACATGCATTTGATGACTTTCTGGGGACTCTTGAGGACCTGGATCTCTCATACAATAACCTGGTGGAAATACCATGGGAGACTATAGGACGCCTCACCAATGTGAACACTCTTAACATGGACCATAACCTCATAGAGAACGTGCCTCTAGGGGTCTTTTCAAACCTACACAAACTAGCCCGTTTGGATATGACTTCCAATAAGCTAAAGAAAATCCCCCCTGACCCCTTGTTCCTTAGGATTCCAGTTTATGCCAAGTCAAAAGGGTCACCCCTTTCCTCCCTCGTCTTAAGTTTTGGAGGGAACCCACTGCATTGTAACTGTGAGCTACTCTGGCTAAGGAGGCTAACGAGAGAGGATGACCTGGAAACTTGTGCATCACCTCCTGACCTTACAGCAAAGTACTTCTGGACCATCCCAGAGGAGGAGTTCATATGTGATCCACCTGTTATTACAAGGAAATCTCCCAAAACCTTCACCATGGAAGGCCAGCCCACTAGTCTGAAATGCAAGGCCAATGGAGACCCAGACCCAGATGTTCACTGGATCTCCCCAGAGGGCCGTCTAGCTGCCAACACCTCCCGCACTTTAAGCTTTAGCAATGGGAGTTTGGAGATCAACATCACTTCACTGAAGGATACAGGAGTCTTTACCTGCATTGCATCAAACGCCGCTGGGGAGTCTACAGGCACGGTGGAGTTGGTGGTGAACCCACTGCCGCACCTAGCTAACAGCACTAACCGAATCAGAGAACCTGATCCAGGACCATCTGATATTCTAACCTCTGCCAAGTCGACTTCATCCGTAAGCAATGAGACCAGGTCTCAGGAGAGGAAGGTGGTACTTGCTGAGCTTACGGCAAATTCTGCACTCATCAGATGGCCTTCGCAACAACATTTCCCTGGTATCAGGATGTATCAGATTCAGTATAACAGCTCGGCAGATGAAACTTTGGTCTACAGGTAAGATGCCTCATTGTTTTGTGAGATTGAAAATCTAATCACATGTATAGTTGGTCATTTGGTTGTGCTAATGCTGCAATGTTTTTTTTTATGGTGCAATTGCATATCCAATAAGGTATTCAGCCTTCTGTTTTATTATTGTGATGATATGCTGTTTTTGTTGTTGGGTACCAGTCTTTATTGATTTTATAGCTGGGACTTACTCCAAATATTTCTTCTGTTTACTGTCACTTATTTTCTGTGTTTAATGCAACAATCAATGGTCTTCATCTCCATGGACCAGCCTTATGCTTCAGGTTTCAGAATGCCAAAAATAAAATAAAAATAAAGGAGTAATTTCTGCTGTATTCCACCACAGAATGCTTTTGTCATGATAAAAGAGAAAACATTTCTTCATCTATCAGTTAAGGGCCATGTATTCCCAGTGCACTTTCTAAAGCTGTGGGATATACAAAATTCAAAGTGTTTAATTTGAGCCTCAGAAATCTCATCCATTAAAAGAAGAAAGAAATATCAGAGAGGATGACTCTGTGGTCATACTAACAAATTATTAATTTTGACATGAATGAGTGTAAACTAAATCTGTGATGGGAGAGATGGGCACAAACCAGGCTATTTTGTCTTTGGTGATGTTTAGAATCAACACCCATTGTTATATCTACTTATTCACAGCTGTTTGGTATGTTTGATTAGTCTGGGTGCTGGGGATGACTGTGAATTAGTAGTCATCTCACAACCTTGGGCAAAATGTTTCAGTGAAATGAATGGGCATTAAATATTTACAATAAAAAAAAAAAAAAAAAAAAAAAAAAAATATATATATATATATATATATATATATATATATATATATATATATATATATATATATATATATATATATATATATACATAATATATATATATATATATATATATATATATATATATATATATATATATATATATATATATATATATATATATATATTCAATTCCCCCAATAGTGACAATTCTGTCATTAGGTACAGTATTTGCTCTCATCTCTTTCAAAGCCTGTACTGTATGCTTTTCTTTCTTATGTTTAGCACACACAAAAAAAAACATAAAAAAAAAATATATAATAAAAATAAATAAATTGTTTCACAGAACTTTTACTCAAGCACTGCTTATCTCAAATGGAATGCAATATCAGGTGAGCTAACAAGCACATTTACTATGTCAGAAAAGCCATACTATACTTATTAAGCTGGTTAGGTGGTGCAAACATCAAAATGTTTTACAAACCATGCACTATAATAAAAGTGTATAAGGTTATAACATGGTGTTGTGTAAAGTTTATGTATTTATTTATTAGTTGTTTATTTATCTATTTATTAATTATTAGTAGTTTATTATAATCTAATATAAATTTGTTATTATAATATAATATAAGTTTGTTATAATCTGCCAGTGTAATCATAATATAAATGAATATGAGTAAATAGCATAATTTTCACTTTTGGCTGAACTATCACTTTAAAAGTGAATCACAGTGTAAAACTCTGAGAAACTGGGTCATTCCAAGGAGAATTTCATCTTGCTAAACCTCTTGCACATTAAAGCACAGCGACTGCTTCTAAAACAGGCATCCAGTCACTTTTGCTTAAGCTTTTTTCTTTTCTCTTGTGACCTTTTAACCAAATCTCCATAATGCTGTTTCTTCTGACTGAAGTAGCGTGTCAATAGTTTTTTTTTTTTTTTTTTTTTAGGGCATGCATACAGATTATACTCTATTTCTCTATTAAAGCCTATGTTATATAAAGGGTTAATACATTAACTGTACACAAACAACTATAAATCCAGGCCATACTGCACCTGGAAAGACACTTGTGTTATATTATCAGTAAAGATACTGGCCAGACTTCCTTCTGACAGGATGCCACAAGAAGTCAATGTACCACTGACAGCGCAGAGTAGCACCTTGAATACCCTCTCCAAATGAACAGACAGATAGAGACAGACATATCAAAATAGGTTCCTGTTTCTTTTCACACTAGAGGACAGTTGGAGGGGACAAAAACCAGAATAGGCATTTTTATTCCCTAAATGAAAGACTGACTATAAGACTTTACTGTACACATGCAAGTATGGATATGAATACAATGAATAGGACTTTAGTAATGTGTTAAATGCATTACCAGGGTTAAATGTGTTCATGTTTACCAAGGTTGTGCATCATTCAGAACTGAATTAATTCCTTTAAATTTTTAATTCAGTTCCTGCAACTGAATATTAATTTAAATTAGAAAGTACATTTTAAAAAGCAATGTTAGTCAAGACAAACTTTGAATGTTGCAAATTTAAATTTTAAAAGCCTTGGGGTTGGATGAATGAATGAATGAAATTAATGAATTAATGAATGAATGAATGAAACAGACAGATGGATGGATGGATGGACAGATGGTTAAAAACTTACACACCACGTTTCCAAGGCTTATGACCATACTTAGAGTATAAGTATATGTCAACTATCAGTGTTTTTTGTATTTTCTTCTCTTTAGTGCATTGTGGTTAAAACTGTTTATATTTATTTCTGTCTTTTTAGCAAGGTTTGTACAGTACAGTGCTGTTGTTTTTATTGTGCTTTATAAATACATTTTGATTGATTGACTGATTGATTGACTGAACTGTTTTAATGTTTGAAAGCTCTGCAAAATGTGAACAAAAACATACTGAATTCATATTTAAGTAGGATCTTATCTAGGTAATCCATGTCATATTCAGTGCTATATTTAGCTAAATTTAGCATTTTGTGCTAGTATAGCTATAAACTAATGTGTACAGGCGATTAATTAAAACTGCTGGAAGAATAATAAAAATCTGCTTTAAATGTCATTGAAAAGCATCTGTTTGAAAGGACTGATTAAGTTGCTTTGCTCATATAGAGGTGTCTGTTGAGAAGAAAGTGTTCACATCTATCAGCGAGCGCAAATTAAATTCAGTTGCAATTTTTCATTGTGGCAAAAGAATGCTCTGAGCAACAAAGCCTGGCTTTGTCTTTATAGCACATCTAATGGGGGTGATACTTTTATTCACTGAGTGTTTTATTTTGAGGAAGAAAAGAGTACAGCTGTGTTCCTTAAATAAAAATCCTTAAGATTTCTTGTGTAGGGCTGCAGAAAATAAGCTTATCCTTGTAGAGCATAGTAAAAGAGGATAAAAGCAGCTTCTCATAAATCAGAGACTGGGCACTTTGTTGTTTAACAGCCAAAATGCTGTTCATATATATATATATATATATATATATATATATATATATATATATATATATATATATATATATATATATATATATATATAAACATTTTTTCTGTTTCCGTCCCATCTTGCACAATAAATTCTACTGAAAACTGATAAACACGCAGGATAAAGGATTCATTTACATTTGTTATCATAGGACATGTGTGAACGGTTCAAAACCCATTAAATACACAAGACTTAAATTTGTGATAAAATTATAGCATTATGTATATAATTTGTTCAAATAAGCATCATAAATGACTTCTAAAGTAGTTGTTCTGAACAGTTCATAATCTTCTTATTGATCCACCAACTGTTAGTTTATTAGAAATAAGGTTGAAATTTGTATTGAAGGTGCAACAGGTAGCACAACTCTTAAAGGTCCCATGGCATGGATCATTTCCTTATCTTTAAATGCTTTTTAATGTTCTCTTAGGTGTACTTATATTGTTAGTATGATTTTTACATTCAAAATGTAGAAATAAAAAGCATTTTTAGATCCTGATATTAGCCCTCTGGCTTGAATGCTCTGTTTGAAGGGGTGTGTCTGCTGTGAGACTCCAGTAAACCACAACTGTTGTGATTGGCTGACATCGTTGCATTCAAAATACATTAATGTGGAACCCCTCTCAAAAAAAAAAAAAAAAAAAAAAAAAAAAAAAAAATATATATATATATATATATATATATATATATATATATATATATATATATATATATATATATATATATATATATATATATATATATTTACTATTACAGCTGTCGAGATTAACGAATCGTGGAAGTGTGGATTATATAAGAAAATGTTCGATCTTTTCCCATCACATGAAAGGCTGCAGTGATGAGCATTGAGTAGACAGAGTCTGTTTATCGTGTGGATGCAGTGATCTCGTCATTATTGCAACACGTTTTCTCACAAAATGCTTTCAACACAGCTAACAGCAAACACATGAATACAGTAAGAGCTCCGTTCGTTGTGCAGCATAACAGCGTCATTCATTGTAACGGCAGTTTGGGCAAGTGTGCAGATATACTCGCGATGTGTAACAGCTCCGGAAAAAAAGCGAGCGTTCTTTGATCGCTCTCTGTAGTTAAATCACAATTTAAATAACAGATTTGTTTCATGCTACTAAGAGAAACAACGTGAAGTTGATCGTTTAGTCACTGGCTTGATTCACTGATGCATCTATTAAACGATTTAGAAAGAAAGTCTGTGTGAACTTGAATGATTAGCTACACATCAGAAATCACTGATCACAGATCAGGCATTAATGAACACTGTTACTCACTGTTTGTGCCGGTGCTGTTGAATCCATATCATAAAAGTATGTTTGTAACGCCTGTGCTGAATTATATGTAAATATTTGGGCGGGCAAAGCAGAGAAAGGGGAGGTAACAATTCTCGTTGCAACGTCACAACGAGGAGATTCAAGATCAGCCTGATTGAGCTTCCATTTTCTCAAAGGCAGAGAAAGATAGAAAAATCTCAATTTACACCGATTCAAATTTCTAGAAACTTGGGGAACATATACAGGCTATAGGGGAACTCATATTAATGTTAAAAAACCTCAGAAAGTGAAATTTTAATGTCATAGGACCTTTAAATTTAGCTTTAGTTAAACATTTCAAGAAGGTCAAAATATATCAAAAGTGAATTAGAAGTGTTAGATTAGGATTAGGGTTATGACTGGATTAAATGGGATTTCCTGAGAAACACTACCAAAGTCCTCAGAGAAAACCTGTCCAGATAGTCTTAAATATAGCGTGACAGACAAATAGAGTAAATTACACGTTGAAATTCACTGGTGGTGAGATTGTCAGTTGCATGAGGGTTGTGGATACGTTCATGTGCAATATTGCTTATCTCTGCATATGCCTCATAGTTTACTGTGAATCACATGGTGCTAATGTAGAAAATAAGACGGATGTATGTATGGATGGATGATGTATTTGTAGTTGAAAAGTTGTTTCATATACATGACTGCATCAACTTTATGGGTGTTTTGAATGAAATAAGTTTCAAAACTGTACCAGAAAAACAATAATATAATATATAATACAATATAATATTATTTATATAATATTATTTTATTATAATTTACTGCCTTTAAGTATTATAACTAAACAACATTTTGAATCCAAAATGTGATTAACAGAAGCTTTTTAGGTGAGAAAAAAATAAAAATAAATACTTTTTTTTTTCCCTGCAAGACTGAAGATACTATTTTAAAATGAACCGAGCTACAGTATTCTCATGCAACTGGAAATGAAGTGAAGTAGATAATGTTATTACTTTTAATTAGTTACTACCCACCACAGGGACGGATGGCTGTTAAAGGAGTCATATGATGCAATTGCAATTTTTCCTTTCTCTTCGGAGCGTTACGAGCTCTTGGTGCATAAAGATGATCTGTGAAGTTGCAAAGACTAAAGTCTCAATCAATGTCCTTACTACCTTTCTGGACATTGAACATGGTAGTTCTGTTGCTGTCTATGGAGGACCAGAGAGCTCCCGGATTTCATCAAAAAGATCCCATTTTGTGTTCTGAAGATGAATTAAGTTATTGCAGGTTTTGATGGACATGTGGGTGAATAATTAATGACATTGACAAAATTTACATTTTTGGTTGAACAAACCTCTCTCGTTTATGCACAGGGATTAAATTCCTTGCATTTGTTTTTTCTTCACTCGTTTAGTTAATTGACAGTCAATGTTAACTCTCAGAGCTGCAGCATGTGTTGCTTTCTGAATGCTGCATAGGATGTTTCCACTGGGCTTCTTAACTGTTTTAACCAGATTGCACGTGCAAACAAACACAGCCCACATACTGATAATGACTGACCAGGGCTGTGCTGGAAGATGAATGTATACATTGCAGTCATGTTTCCCCAGATGAACTTAAGAGTAGTTGTGCCCAATCAGTCCTGATTAGCAGATGGTTAATGTGTGAACTGGGAAGCAGAGAAGGGATAATGTTTCATTCATCATGAATGACTGATGAGCTTATTAAATGTCTCCCAGCAAGGGCATCACTGGCCTGCAGTGGTAAAGAGCATGAAGTCTGCATTATCTGCACCATTTCGTCAGTTTCACATGTCAAACTCTCTGCACACTGCTATGGAAGTATGAAACCACTGCCTGGTTTTGATGAAAGGCCATTATCTAGGTAAATTTAAGGCCTTAATCTAGATTACTATTGGTTTAAAAATCCTCATCCAAATACCGTATTTGTGCATAGAAGATTAGCGACTTGTCAGTGATCTAGTAATGCAATTATGCTGTTGCCATTGCTAATGATAGTGCTACTAGCTAACTGTAGCAATTAGAAGAGTACACATTAATTTATGTATTTATTCCTTCATAGAACAGCAGAGCCACATGTTTAACTATCAAATGTGAGGTTTATGAAGTGTTTATGAATTCAAATTTACATATATTTTTCTGAAAGTTTTCATGAATGAGGCCCATTGTCGACCAATGTTTATGAGATATTCATAATCAGTTGTTCGTTAAATTTGATACAGTGGGGCTCGGAAGTTTGGGCAACCCTTGCGCAATCTGTGAAAATGTGAATAATATACAAAAAATAAGAGAGATCATACTAAATGCATGTTATTTTTTTTAGTACTGTCCCAAGTAAGATATTGTACATAAAAGATGTTTACATTTAGTCAAAGGAAAAATGGCTGAAATTATTAAAATAGCCCCATTCAAAAGTTTGGGTACCCTTAGTTCTTAATACTGTGTGCTGTTAACTGGATGATCCACAACTGTCTTTCTGTTTTGTGATGGTTGTGAATGAGTTCCTTGTCTGTTCTGAACAGTTAAACTGAGCAGCGTTCTTCAGAAAAATCTTTAAGGTCCTGCAGATTCTTCAGTTTTCCAGCTTCTTTGCATATTTGAACCCTTTCCAGTGACTGTATGATTTGGAGATACATCTTTTCAAACTGAGGACAATTGAGGCACTCAAACACAACTATTAAAAAAGATTGAAACATTCACTGATGCTCCAGAAGGAAACAAGATGCATTAAGAGAAAACTTTTGGAATTTGAAGATCAAGGTAAATTGTAATTAATTTGAGTTCCGGGAAACATACAAATATCTTCTGTTGATTACGAAGGGCAGAACTAAATCGAAAAAAATATATATATATCAACAAAATAAGAAAAATGTGAACCATCTTCATTGTGTTCAAAAGTGTTCACCCCCAAGCTCTTAATGCATTTTGTTTCCGGTTATACTTTCCAGTGTTTCTTACAGTTATGACCATTTGGAGAATGGAGACCCACTGTAAAGTAACATTGTAATGCATCATTAGACTGTCATTGTCTATGACTATTATGATTAGACATATTGTCATTAGACTAGTTTCGTTATAGTTTCTGGTCCGGAATGTATTAGAGAGTAAAGATAAATTAGGAGAGTCTTTGGTTTAAACAAAAAAAAAAGTTTGATTCATTTCTGTGAATCAGTTTAAACTGTTTTACACTGAAGACTGGAGTAATGATGCTGAAAATTCAGCTTTGCATCACAGAAATGTATTTCTAAAATATATTCACATAAAAAAAAAAAAAAAAAAAAAAAAAAAAAACTTTACATTTGTACTATTTTTTTTTTTTCCACAATATTACTGTGATATTCAATCAACGCAGCTTCTGTGAGCATAAGATACTTTCAGTATTAATAAAAAATCTTACACACCTCAAACTTGTTAGTGGTAGTGTGTACATTACTGTCCATATTTTTACTTGATATGGAATCCATACCCTTATATTGGACCTAAAACTGCAGCCTGTCAAAATGTTGAGTTTGCATTTCGATCAACCGCACCTCCTCTTGCCTCCTTCTTCCCTCCCAGGATTTCATCATTCCTGCAGCGCCCCAGATCAATTTTTAATTATGGACTTCACCTTTACCTGAGTGAGACTACACGCTTTAATTAAAATGACGTGCCACACCCCTGCAGATAAAACAGCTCTCCCTGGCCTAGATAGTGATTTTAATGACAGCCGACAACAGGTAGCCTGAAGAATATATGCTAATCTAACAAAACAAAAGAAATTGGAATCATTGTTATGAAAGAGAAGTAATTTCCCTGCCTCAGACCATATTGTCTCCTTGAACAGAAAGCAGTTTAATAATTTAAATGTGTAATATATATGCTACTGCAAAAGTACTATTTACTTTTTTTGTTTTCACTTAAATCTATCTATCTATCTATCTGTCTATCTATCTATCTATCTATCTATCTATCTATCTATCTATCTATCTATCTATCTATCTATCTATCTATCTGTCTGTCTGTCTGTCTGTCTATCTGTCTGTCTGTCTGTCTGTCTGTTACCAACATTATATTTAAGCATTTGGTAATAGTAAACATTTCTCTTTCTTTGTGGTTTTAAAAGCACCACTGACTGACAACAACAACAACAACAACAACTATTATTATTATTATTATTATTATTATTGTTGTTGTTGTTGTTGTTGTTGTTGTTCACAATTTTAAGTAACATTTTCAATTTTGTATTTAATTGTTATTTGTCATTTAATTCTTAATTGTATTTATTTATTTATGAATGAATGAATGAATGAATGAATGAATGAATGAATGAATGAATGAATGGACATCTAAAACGACTTAGAAGGCAAACTAACAGGTCAGTTTCAAAATAACCATAATATGGTGTCCGGGACCATAAATTGAATTTTAACAGAGCATGGGGGTAAACATTTGCTTCATTTACACACAATGTTCCATTAATAAACGAGGTTGCATCGTGGAGTCTCAATATCAAATTCTTAAAATTCAAAGATCAAAAGAACACTATGTAGGCCGAAATGCATCCATTGTAAAGTAATCACACCCCCTCCCTTAAGCTAAACAGCAAAGCCCTTTAGCTAGCAAGTGTGACTGAGGTTTCTTTTTAATGCAATAAAGGCATTTTCTGAGATAGACCATCTCCACCTAGAGCTACTTAAATTCCCTGCGCTTACAGTGAAACCAGGCAGAATTGAAGGAGTGACCTAGCACCACCACAATTTCCCCCCGTTTATCAAATCAATCGATCCTCAATGGAAAAAGGAGAGATTTATAAGGCCATGCTCTTCTGTTGAACCAGCCTTTTGCTCTCTCCTCTCTCTCCTTCACTATTTTTTTATTTAATTTTTTAGGCTCAGCATTTTGATTATTTTGCAACTTATTTTTTTATGAAGATGTGGTCACAGAAAAGCCTTGAACGTTCTGAAGAAGAGGAAGAGAGAGAGAGTGGGTTTCTTTTGACGACATTCACATAGAAATATTCAAGGTGACTGGGAATCTTCTTTCAGACAGGAACTGATGGATTATCCAGACAGTTTGCGAATGAGCTTAGTTTGTTGAGCGTTTGATCTTGACCTAAATCCAATAGGCCATTTATTTTCTCTGTTCTGTGTAAAATGATAGCTTTTGCTGTGACAGATATGACCATAAAGCCGTGAAACCTCCAGCGCTGCCCACCTGAGGACTACACAAGGTCTGCCAGTTGAAAAGCCATATTGTGAAACTAAACGAGTCGGTTGTCGGACAGCAGCTCTGCTACAAAAAGCCCTATCTATCCATAACACTGGTGTTGGAAGCTTTTTGGAAGCTGACTTTGTGAAACATAATTCAATCCTCCTCCCCTCCAGTCTGTCAAGCAGTTACCGCAAACGGGTTCCTTCTCTGGCTGAGTGCGAGATAGCATTCAGAAATGCAGCGAGGAGTCGGCAGGACAGTTTAAGCATGTACCGATTTAATTGCGGGAATGCATCTTTCCCAGCGTGGCCTGATTGCCCACGGCATTTCCACAGAAATATGAGACACTGCGGTGTGGATCCCCGTGTTCTCAGAGCTTTCTGGTTCTGTCGCTTCTGGTATATTTTCCAATTTAGTGTTTCTTACAGTTATGACCAGCTCAAATGCTGATAAAACAAAGACCATTACAGTTATTAACATTGATTTATACCTTGTTAATATGCCATATTTGTTTATTTTTTTCTAGAAAATATTTATTGTATATTGCTATATAGCAATGTAATGATGCAATAATTGTAATGATTGCTGTCAAAATGATTGTCAAATGTTTATCTATTTTGCAAAATTTTGTATTATATATTGTAAAAAATGATTTTTGTGTGAAAGAAAATATTAATTGAAAATTAAGTGATGTTCAGTAAATAATGATGATTATATTTTCTTATGTGGGGGTGGGGTTGGGGAGGACTATTCCTGTAAATGCACATGTGAACTTTGACAGCTCTAAAAATGCATTTTGTAAACTATTTTTATATTTCTAGATCACAGTATGAAAATGATGTAGACTAAGCGTGGGAAAAAAACATGCGGGAAGAATTCCAAGTATAAATGCATGTTTTCTAAGTAAATATAACCTGTAAACCCTGTTATTCAAGAACAACCAACACTATAATCCATATTTAATTGCAAGGCTGAGTTCAGTCAGAATCTCAGTAACAACTTACATGACTGTAAATGAGAATTCTGTCAATTCTGACAGTCAAGTGTTTGCTTGTGTTTATGCATGGATTTGCAGACACATGATCCAGACATTTCACAGTTCACTGTGTGGTCATTCAGCTTCCTGCTAAAACCAACACAAGCCATTCTTTCAGCAGAAGTGGGAGAGTGAAGTAGCGGTGTCTTTTTACAAGCAAAGGAGTGTCAGAGCAAAGCAGAAATGTTTTGCATCAAATATTAACATGGCTTCACAATTCCCAACAACATTTCTTTTTTAATTTTCAGAGTAAATGTTTGCCGGCCTTGGATTTGTATCCATGTGAAAAAGAAGTATAATTCAGCATACTTTTAAAAAGAGTACTTATTATTACAGATGTTATATATTATTAAAATAATGTATACCTAAAGGAATAGTTCACACAAAATACAAGGTTTGTTGAAAATTTACTCACCCCCAGACCATCCAAGATGTGGATGTAGTTTGTATCTTTATTCGAACAAATTTGAAGAAATGCATTACATCACTTTCTCATTAATGGATCCTCTGCAGTGAATGGGTGCCGTCAGAATTGAGAGTCCATCTGATAAAAACATCAGAGTAATCCACATGACTCCAGTTCATCAATTAACTTCTTGTGAGGTGAAAAACTGCATGATTGTAAGAACAAATCCATCATTAAGGCATTTTAATTTTAATGGTTTAGCTGCATGTTCATTTAAAAAAAAAAAGTTCCTTTAGAGTCATCTTAAGTGGCCTTTAATTAAATACAGTTAAGCACACTTATTTTTAACAAAAGTAGGTAACAGGAGCTGCACTTTTCAGGTTAGACCATTTCTCAAGCTATTCTGGTCAAGAGACGTAATTTACAGCACAAGGATCAACATTCAAGGGACCTTCAACCCAAAGCATAGACCTATACCCATGTTTGCTAGGTACAGACCTCTGAGGTGAGCTTATGAATAAGAGATGAGTGAATATTATAGGCCCGCTTTCAGTGACCAGTTATGCTTGGTGTCCCAGTGCAGAAGAAGAGGAACATTGAGGGTTTGGAGACAGGGGTTGTATTTGCTGCCCACCCACTAACCTCTGTAAAGCTCTTTAGAATCTCACCACACATCAATAATGCAAGCCCTGGCACAATGCACAAGGTAGGTGCAGACACACAGAGCCTCGCCTTGTGTAATGTGCATTAGGGACGGAGGACAGCAGCTCGATGGTAGCATGCGTTTGGAATGTGGAAGCTGTTATGCAACTGCATACAATTAATATCATGCAATTCAAATAAGAGCCAATGGTAATGAAGTACTGTATCATAAAATGAGGTGAAGCCTGGATAATTCCTTACTTAGAAGATCTCTGGATGTCTCCATCTTTTTTAAAATCGTATTTGCAAATCATTCAGCTCCACGGGATTTTCTTATAATGTGAGACTTGCAAATGTAGTCTGACTCTCCCTGTCGCATGCAAACTGGAAACAGACCTGCTCTATATAGGAGGAGCTGGGAAAGGAGATAAGAACATCTTGAGTTGCCTGAGGCTCATGCTCTCCTTGGCTCTCTTATGGGAATGAGGAATGGGCCAAAGCCTCATCCTTCCTCCACCCACCCAGCCCCACTCCCCCTTCTCCACAGGACTGCCAGGCATGTAACCCAACGTCAACTGCTTATGAATATCTTCGTTGAAGTACAGCTTTTTGTGACATGAATTTTCATTGCATGGTTTGACTTTTGTTGACCTCCATCTTCTACTACACTGAAAAAAAGTTTGGGGTCAGGTATATATATATTTTTTTTTACTCTTGAATGGTGTTCGGGTCTGTTGGACCCATTTTCACTTTTTGTAAAAACAATTAATAAATAAATATATATATTTTTTTTAAGCTCATTTGTTCTGGATGTGTGTTGCTGGGTCTGGATAAAATAAGTTCCGGTGCTCTATTTGTCTCCAAAACGTGTTACTGCTATGAAAACGAGTCTACACCATGGCATCCAGTCCATGTGAGGGATGCGTGAGGGAGAACCAGAGCAGACAGTTTGTCATTTACCAGAGTGCTGTCATGTCAGTGCTGCGGAACAGCCTGGGTTCACAGCAGAAGCTGTGGCAGGTGAGGCTCTTCCTGGGCTGACAACTTTGATAGATAAGTGCTATAACCATTGGTGCTATTGTGAATGTAGTTGAATACATATTTTTCATAATACCTTAAGATTTTCTTTAAAGGAAACCTGTAGGGAGGTGGGCGCCTTTTTGTTTGAAATTGCTTTTCTCCTGGTTATGTGTAGTCAGGGAGACAAGTTTTAGGCAAGGAAACGAGTGACAAGTGGGTGTCTTCCCAATGACTGACCACCCAGAAGGGCATGGTAAGCAGCTAAGGCCGCCACATACACCTTCAGAGATAAACCTGAAGAGAATTGCGCCTACAAAAACTCCAGAACTGTACCAACTGGGCGGTTGACTGGGTCTTGTAGTCGCTGTCCGCACCGAGAAGTAAAAAGTTTCCACTTCAAGGCATACAGTTTCCGCATAGATGGAGCTCTGGATTGGGGAATGGTCTTGACAACCTCAGTTGAGAGACCAGATGCTGTCGCAAGTGTGCGGAAATGAGTAAATGTGTTGTTTGCAATTTTCCTTGAGAATAAAGTCAATTTGGCTTCGAAGGCTTTCACATTTGTATGCATTTCATGCACAAATTTATATTTTTCTTGTAGCTTCTCGTCCAGCACTTATATGTGTCCCAGTATGTCCACAGTGAATGCAAAATCACTAAGCCAGTCTATGTCGCTCAGCTCAGAAAAATCGTAAGCCTTACCTATTAACTCCAATAATGAGCTTATCTCGTCTTTGAGATCCCACACTTGCTGACATGCTTTCCCCCAACTTAACCAACAGATATTTGAGTGGTACAGTAAGTCCTAGTGATCAGCATCAGTTTGTTCATTTTGATCAGGCATCTGACAGTACTTGATTTTATTGATGCAATAAAAAACATACATTTTGTTACAAATAGCTTTTCAGCAGCTAGTTAACAGGTGTGCTTTTAGCCCTAGCCTGATATGAGATAGATTGGTGTGATAAATTGGTCCCTGAAAGTGAGCAGCATTGAGATCCTAACATGCGAGAGCCAATCTTGCTGTGGCAGGATTTCGCACATACAGAAAATTGAACTCAGCGATGCTCCCGCAGCACAAGCTAGTTAACAAACTGGTCAGGTACGCAGGAGACTACAGCGCTGATAATTGTACTGATAAATAAGCTTAGTGGATGCTAACGTAAGGCAAAACTGCTACTGTGCAGGAAAAAAATCTGCGATGTGTGCAATGTTGTCCAAAGTTTTTGGGTCACTACGTTTACTGTAGAGCGGGTGTGATTGTTGTGTTACACAGTTTAAGACCACAGATGGGATTTTACGCTAGAACATAGCACGGCATGAGATCTTGCTGTATGTGCATGTGATAGTTTTTTTTTTTTTTTTTTTTTTGTCTCTAGAGGATGAAAAAGCTGTCTTTTTGGGCGATACTGACGGTACATGGAAAATATACAAACATTCTGTGTGATGACTCACTTGGTTTCTATCTAGGAAGTATTGCCTAACAAAGGGTATCCTGCAAAAGGCTGCATTGAAAAACATACAGTAGATACAGCACTTTTTTTTTTAGCCCAAAGTGCTATAAAAAGCAGCGTGATTATAAATAAGTTGTATATTGTGCATAATTTGTCTATAAGCTCATGACAAACGAGGTGCTACCTTAGCATCTATTGACTTAAGTTTTTTTTTTAGTATTTTTTTTTAGTTTCACCACATCGATAAAACATACCGCTTCTTCTCTAAAGCATATTGGTGTGATTTCTCTTTGAGAGCACTGTTTTCTCATATTTTCTTGTTGTTGAAGTTATTAAATGACTGATTAGTTTGTGGCAGGTGTGCGGTAACAGCGCTAACAAGCTTAGTATCCGTGTTACTTTGCGGCATATACCACAGTGTTTTATTGCTGTTGGATTGGAGGACGTACGTAGTTTCCCTCCAAGTAATTATTTTAATAAATTGAAATATCAACTATAAGATGCACTTCTTAAAGGGTTAGTTCACCCAAAAATTTTAATTGTGTCATTAATGACTCACCCTCATGTCGTTCCAAATCTGTAAGACCTCCGTTCATTGTCGGAACACAGTTTAAGATATTTTTGATTTAGTCTGAGAGCTTTCTGTCCATCCACTGAAAATGTATGTACGGTATTCTGTCGATGACCAGAAAGGTAATAAAAACATAATCAAAGGAGTCCATGTGACATCAGAGGGTCAGCTAGAATTTGTTAAAGCATTGAAAATACATTTTAGTCCAAAAATAACAAAAATTATGACTTTATTCAGCATTGTATTCGCTTCCGAGTCTGTTGTAAATCCGCGTTCACCACTCCGCAGTGACGCTGCTGACGTAAATCACTGCTTTAAGCAAGGTGTGTTTTAAAACTTAAACTTAGAGTCACTTAGGGATAAACTGAGATCGATACTGTTTTTCTTTATTTTCAGACCAGTAATGTTGAGAATTCAACAGAATTGAAAATGACAACAACTTCACTGCAAAAATGGAGATAGGCTTTGGTTTATGTGGCGCCAGAGAGAAAAGGATTATCAGTTGTTCGCTAAATTATGGGTCTGGTAATTTGAACATTTTTATTGTGCCACAGCTGCACAAAGTCCTCTTTTGTATTATCTTTGTGTTTCTTTATTAGCTGCTCTTTTTTTTTCTGAAAGGGTCTTTGATGGCCTGCAATACCTCTCTAATAACACAAGACTTCACTGGTGGCCCTAATATCATACAGAAAGGAAAGGCCCTTGACGGCATGCAAATGAAGCAACTGTGTGTGAAGTGTGTTTGAGAAATGCATTAAGGTGCAGAGGGATTTGAAACATGTCATCTTTAGTGAAAAAACAAAAACTAAAAACTAAAGTGCTGTTTCTTGTTGATTGAACAGAAGGCAAGACGCAAATGAGAACACTTCAAGTATGACTTTAAAATCAATAACCAAACGTTGCAGCTGTCTCCTTTGTTGTATCGTAACATGAAGTATATATTTTTCAGTTTATTTCTTTTTAACGAAATCTAACATAGGCTTTGAAGTCATGGTTCAAGTAAACATGAAAAATTATATTTTTTTTATTCACCTTTATGTCCTTCCAAACTGAAACACTCCTATATTTATTTCTTTATTTATTAATTATTATTATTATTATTATTATTATTATTATTATTATTATTATTATTATTATTATTATTATATATGTTTTTTTATCAAACATAAACTGATAAATGCTACACAACACCAAACAATGAAAGACTATAGTGACCTTGGTCTGTCAATCTCCAAAAAAGACACTACAACTTGAATTTTCAGTCTTTTTCTCTCATAAAGCTATCGCAATTCTTGGAATATAGTGTATTTGGACCATTTTATGATGCTTTTTTTGGCTTGTTTGGAGCTTTTATGGCAGGAACGGTGTAACATTTACTCTTGTGTTCCAGAGGGAAAAAATAAAAATAAAAATAACAGCCTTGAAGAATAAAGAAAAAAAAAATTATAATAAAAATAAAGTAACAGCATAGAAGAAAAGGAAGACCTATAACCTATAAACACTTACATAACTTATATGTAATTTTTACATTATTTTGAAATATATATATAAAACATGACACAAATAATTTGTTTTATAGTATTTTAGAATATACAACTATTAAAAAAAAAAAAATGTTATAAAAATGTTATTCTACTGTAAAAATACAAATTGCATTACTGTACTGTTTAAATGTTAACACTCCACCCATAGACTTAATCACACCTTATTAATATTATACAGTTCAAGTAGAAATCAATAATGTATTGTGTATTGATTTTGACATTGGTTATGTTGATGGGGCCTTATAATAAAGAGTACAGTTTTGCTTGGCCTTTTTTTCATGATGGGAAATAGCTCTCTAATGACTACAGATTACACTGTAGTATGTTATATATTAAATTCATTAATCATAATGAACATGATGTGCATTATATTCATATTTATGATAAAATTAAATACATTTCTCTACAGTGATCATGTGGCCATAGATAATACATGCACATGCTCTCTGAGTGTAATCTTAATTATATTCATGTATTACCTGGGGAATACATGATAACATTCAACTCTGCCTGCCTGTCTTGCAGAATGATTCCCTCCACGAGTTATGACTTCCTGGTGCGAGACCTCGTATCCGGGCGTGAGTACGACCTGTGCGTTCTGGCCGTCTATGATGATGGCGTGACCTCGCTGACCACCACACGGCAGGTGGGCTGTGTCACATTTGTCACAGAGACAGAGTACAGCCAGTGCCAGTCACTCCGCAGCCATTTCCTGGGCGGAACCATGATCATCATCATCGGAGGAATCATCGTGGCCTCCGTCCTTGTTTTCATCATCATCCTCATGATCCGGTATAAAGTTTACAGCCATCAAGGGACAGATTCCGGAAAGGGAACACAAATGACAAATTTATGCTCACAAAGAAATGGAGGGCAAGCGGCAGGGCAGGTCCCGCACTCCAGCTCCAAAATCGTGGAAGGCCAAGAGGCTATAGGAGCGGGTTTAGGAGGGGCCGCCGCTAGTTTAAAAGACTCCACCGCCATGGTTCTGGTCACAGACTCTGAGACAACTGTGCAGATATCAGAGATGATCTCAGAGGACATAGTCTACCCCACACAAAAGAACCAACCCAGGACTTATATTGAGCTCAAGAGACAGCATTCTCTTTCCTCTAAAGAGGGTACAAGCACAGACACACCAAGAGGTATGTACACTGATTATTACTATCATTATTATTATTATTATTATTATTATTATTTCATTTGAAATAGGTTAAACAATGTATTGGAATATGGTTTTTACATTTATATTTAGTCATTTAGCAGATACTTTTATCCGAAGTGACTTACAAATGAGGACAATGGAAACTCAACAAAAAGAGCATAGGATGATATTTCAGTTTTTCCATTTCAAAATGTAACTTTTAATTTTATTGTTACTATAATTTATTTTAAATTGTTTGCGGAGTTTTTTGAGTACAAATTGTTTCTACTACATTGTTAAAGGAATAGTTTACCCCAAAATAAAAATTTGCTGACAATTTACTCACTCTAGGCCATAAAAGATGTAGATGAGATTGTATCCTCATCAGAATAGATTTGGAGAAATGTAGCATTACATCACTTGCTCACCAATGGATCCTGTGCAGTGAATAGATGCCATCAGAATTAGAGTCCAAACAACTAATTAATAATCCACAAGTAAATTTACAATAACATGTAAGAACCAAGTAAAAAAAAAAAAAAAAAAAAAAAAAAAAAAAGTTTCTTACAAGCATAGATCTTAATGATGGATGCTGTGTGGATCCAAGAAACAAGACAAAAAAATTGCCAATACATATTTTCTATATTTGATACAATCACATCAGCATGATGTAGTTCAGCACATCATACCAGCTTCTAAAATTCAAATCTGTATTCTCTGGCTGGCGCTGAGCCTGACACATGCATTATAACCAATCACACAAGATGCTGTTAAGCTTATGAATGCAATGATCAATCAGGGGTATTCAGATGAGTCATCACTAAAATGGCGGTGTTGTTTTTCACTCACCTACTGTTTAAATAACTATTTCTGGCGTATTATCTCGTTAGATACAAAAAAACTACAGATATGTGTATAAATGTGTAAGTAAGATATTCATTTCACAGTGTAAACAACTTCAATGATTTTAATGGGAGTTTTCAAGAGTGCTTGAACTCTAAACTGTGAAAATGTTCTTTGCTCTCTGTCCAATGAAAGTGTTATGATAAGTAGTTTTTATTCATATTTTGTTCATGTTAAATTCACATTAAATATAAAGTCAGTCCTATTAAAAATATGTTATGGCAAATACTTTGACCAACACCCACTATCAACTAGCATAATCAATAAAGGTGAGAATCATGATATTTTGTGATATAGTTAATGCATTTGGGAATGTTTAGAGAAAAAAAAAACGGCTCTATTTTGGCTGCTGTGTATCACAGGATGCCACCCCCCAACCTCCCCCCACGCCCACTTGTGCCCTCTCAAAAATAATGAATGCATGATGTCCCTGGTTGCACACATCAGGCTGCACTACCTCCAGTTTGTGTTGCAGGCAACCATCTCCCCTGTACACTTCAGCACACTAAAAGAGCGAGTTCTAAAAGAGCAAAGATGCCATTCCATCCCTGCGTTTCTGGATGCGGACGTTACCTGGCCACAGGTGACGGTCACGATCGCTGCCTCTCATGTCTGGGCATTAAGCATACTAAGGTAGCTTTCGTGGAAGAGTCAAGCTCCGATTGCTGGACAATTACCGTCTCTGAACTGTGGACCAAACTCCATTTCCTGCAAAGGGGTGGGGTACCTATGCCTATATCTAGGGTTCCCTCTGGCGGCAGCCGGGGTGGTGCTACTTCTGGCACTGGCTGGACTGGTCTTATGGTGATGGTGAGGAATTCCCCTCCGAGGAACCAACCACCAAGGGCTCCTCCTTCCGCCGGCACTTTACGGCCAGTGGGGCTACCGAGAAAACAGGCTGGACCCTCCTGTGGGAACCACTTGTATCTTTCAGTGCTCTCCCCGACGATCAGATGAAGATTGCTGCTTCGGAGGGTGAGCCAGACCTTTTTGGAGAGGATGACCCAGCAGCACTGCAGCCATCTGGATGATTGTTTTTCTTTCTGGAGGTGCATGATGAGCTCACTGGGTTGTGGATGGCACCTCACTGTCAGAAACTCTCCCAGTATATGAAAGTCCCTATAGTGGAGTGGTCGGTTGCAATGCAATTGTGCCAAATAACGCAGCCACCTGACGAGGCAAGATCTTCGCCTAGCAGTTATCTGCTGCACAGAAGTAAACTGAGGCCATGAAACACATGCAGCTGCTGCCTCCACTCAGCCACCTGCAGCAGCACATGATGACCATGCTTCGGACTGGCAATGAGATGACCGGACCGGGTCCCTCCATTCTCCATCACTGTCCCACCGCAGGTTCTTCGGTGGTTCCATTGGTGCCACTTGTACAGTTTCTGGGAGCCTGGCTAGCACTTCCCAGTCTGTCTTGTTGGCTCCGTCAGACCATCAGACTTGACTATGCAATCCAGTTTGCCCTCCCAAGTTCAGGGGCGTCCACTTTACTTCAGTGAAGGCAGCAGATGCAGAGTTCGCACTGGCAAAGGATGCAATAGAGCCGGTCCCTCCAACCGATATGAGGACAGGGTTTTACAGACCTTACTTCCTTGTTCCCAAGAAAGGTGGTGGGTTGACACCAATCTTGGATCTACGCATTTTGAACCAGGCCCTTCACAAGCTTTCTTTCATGATGACCACACAGAAGAGCATCTTTAGGTGTATCCATCCCCAAAATTAGAGCAAACGACCTGAAGGAGGTGTACTTCCATGTGTCGATCCTTCCATGCCACAGGCCATTCCAGAGCTTTGCATTCGAAGGACAGGAATATCAGTACAAGGTCCTGGTCTTCAGGTTGTCCCTGTCGCCACATGTCTTCATGAAAGTTGTGGAGGCAGCCCTTTTTTCCCTGAGAGAACAGGGCATTCGCATTCTCAACTAGAATCCTAGACGACTGGCTCATACTTGCTCAGTCTCAGGATTGCACAGTTGTGTGAACACAGGGACTTTGTGCTCTTGATCCTAAGCCATTTGGGCCATCAGGTCAACTGGGAAAAGAGTAATCTCTCCCTTATGCTGAAAATCTCTTTTCTCTGAATAGAATTGTACTCGGTCGAACAGACAGCATTGCTTACACAGGAACATGCTCAGTTGGTGTTTAACTGCTTATAATGCACATACTAGTCCACACGGACAACACTGTAACTGTTGTGGATATCCCCATTGCATGTCGCAACTCATCTGCACATACTAGTCCACACGGACAACACTGTAAGTGTTGTGTATATCCCCCATCGCATGTCGCAACTCGTCCGTCAACAACTCCTCTGGAGTCAGAAACATTGTGCCATTCAAATACCTGGTATGCACAACCGGGCAGCCGATGAGCTGTAATGAGCTGCGCTCCCGGGAGAATGGAGACTCCATCTCCAGGCAGTCCAGCTGATTTGGAGTCATTTCAGATCTGCTCAGGTAGACTTGTTTGCCTCTCCAGAAACCTCTCCCTGCCAGTTGTTTTACTTCCTGGCCACGGGAACACTCAGCATGGACTCACTGACACACAGCTGGCCGCAGGGCCTTTGCAAATTTGTGTTTCCCCAAGGGAGCATTCTTGCACTCACACTGGACGAGGACGAGGACGAGGAGCAGGTCCTGCTTGTGGTGCCTCACTGACCCACTCGGACTTGGTTCCCGAAAATAAAGATCCTTGTGACAGCCCTTCCTTGGCAGATTCTTCTGAGGAAAGATCCGCGTCCAGAGCTCTAGAAACTTCATGTCTGGTCCCCGGATGGGACGCGGAAATTGTAGGTGGCCTATCTCAAGAAGTAGTTGACACCATCACTTCGGCAAGAGCACCGTTTACAAGACACACTTTAAATGAAACCTGTTTGTTGAGTGGTGTTCTTCTCACCAAGCAGACTCTCATAAATGTCCGATCAGAGTTGTGCTGTCCTTTCTGCAGCAGGGGTTGGAGCGAAGGCTGTCTCCCTCCACCCTTAAAGTCTACGTGGCTGCAATTGCTGCCAAGCTTGACTCTGTGGAAGGGAAGTCGATGGGGAAGCTTGATCTGATCATCAGGTACCTTAGGTGGGCGAGAAGACTATATCCTCCACAGCCCCCTTTATACCTTCCTAGCACTTTTCTGTAGTGCTCAGATCATTGAGCCTTGTCAGACAGTCGAGCTAACATTTATGTTAATAAAAATTCTGCTCCTGTGTGCATTGGCCTCCATCAAGAGGATAGGGGACCTGTACACATTTTCGGTCAATGATTCATGCCTAGGGTTTGGCCCATCTGATCCCCAGGTAATCCTGAGGCCCATGCCTGGCTATGTGCCCATGGTTCCCACTACTCACTTCAGGGATTAAGTGATGAACCTGAAAGCACTTCCCCCAGAGGAGCAGACCCAGTTTTAGATTTGCTTTGTCCCGTCTGGGCATTGAGATGCTATGTAGACAGGACACAAAGCTTCCGTACCTCAGACCAGCTCTTTGTCTGTCATGGAGGCCAGCAGAAAGGGAATGTCATCTCTAAGAAGAGGATGGCCCAATGGATAGTTGCTCATTCAGGTGTCAAGCTCACTCTACTAGAAGTGTTGCATCCTCCTCAGCAGCCAGACGTTCCTGTCCCAAGTGGTACATGTACATTTTTCATGTGTTATCCACAGGACACTGGAAGGGGCAGTACCTGTGGTCCTTTGGTAGGGATCCCAATTTGTCAGTCATCCAACATGGATGAATGAACAACGGAAAGGGAACATCTCAGTTATGTATCCCAATGCTTCGTTCCCTCCTTCAGTGAACGAAGACATCACGTCCCATTGCCAGAGCTTCTGTATCACTGCTGAGAGGCCGGGTCACTGGATCGGCACCTTAATGAAAATTTGAATATGCAATGCTCCTGCTGCCTTCTTATACTCACGCTGTGATCAGCAGCAGTTGGATACAATAATTGCATGCCAATGTGGATTGGCTCGTTTAGTTTACACTCGATGTGGATTGGTCTCTCTAAGCAAGATCCCAATTTGTCGGTCATCCGACATGATGTCTCTATTCCCTCCTTCAGGGAACGAGGGTTACAATACATAACCAAGAAATTGTTCTCTCACATCAAAAACCACCAACATATTAGTTTAGAACAGTTTTGGACTGTCTTTTGGACTGTCACTTGTAAATGGAGCTTGATCTGTGCATATTTCTCTACTGAATCAGATGAGACAACTTTTTCACTGGAGAAATACATATTTTGGAGTATGGACTTGTATTATAGCTGATAGCAACAGTTTGAAAAAAAAAATGTCTTGTTGGATTAGTTTCTTATAAACACAGCTTTTAGATTCACAAGATGTTCATTGATGTACTGGAGTCATAGGTGAACTATAACTAGAAATTATGTAATATCTTTTGTAAAATACAGCTAAAAGATAAAAATAAAATGTTAAGCAAGTACAATAAATAATGTGTCATTAAAATCAAAGGCAAATCACTTTTAGGATTTAAAATGCTTAAGGTTGCTTGCATGCAATTGCACATTCAGATAACCTTTTGACAGTAGGCATTTAACAATGCCTGGACAGTTTACAACTGCTCCGAGCACATCTATATAGACTATTGTAATTGCCAGAAATTGAGCTATTCACCTTATTCAATAGGCCATTTCCAGGTATTCCTTAAAGAGTTTTCCTTTGTTGAATTTGGATTTATGGGTCCAATCAGGTAATTGCAGTTTCTAGATGAATGCTCATGGAATTCAAGGGGACCTCATCCTTAAATCACTAAATAGAAGTCCATTCAGTCAAGAGCTGGTGATGCAGAAAAGTGAACTTCCATGGTTCTCCTGATCCCGTCAGTCACCCCAGTACTAAAGGCAGTGAATTAAAAGTAATAATTAGCCAAGTAAGTTAGCACAGAATGAAATAGCATTGTCTGAAGGAGCATGATGACTCAGACAGACACCTTTTTTTTTTTCAGGAATAGTACCTGAAATCGTGTTTTTTTTTTTTTTTTTTTTAGCAAATGGTTGGTGAAAAGAGACTTAATCTTCATAAAATTTTCACTGGCAACTTCAGTATATGATACTAAAAATAAATGTAAATAAGACTGATCATGTTCCATTAAGTATATATGAAGTTTGAAGGATAAAATATGTTGGGACCAAAATGTTGGTTTTATATCTATAACATAACACACTTTCCATATTTTAATACATTTTTCATTATAATAACTTGGGTACTAAAAAAAGGAGAGAGAGAGAGAGAGAGAGAGAGATTTTGTTATTAATATTATATATAGCTGCAGTTTTCGGTAATCAAAATAAGTTCTTTAAAATGTATATGCGATAATACTTCCCACCAATACGCTGTCAATAAACAATATGTCGTCATAAGAAATGGCTTTATATTATACATCAGAGGAATCTCTGTATGGAAAAGTAGGATACATATATATATATATATATATATATATATATATATATATATATATATATATATATATAGCAAAAGGCTTCTTACCATCACAGAATGTGTTTTCCTTTGCCACTGCATAAGAGTCAGGATTACACAGCCCTCTGGAATACTTCATCGTGATTGGTCAATTGCAGCATTGTGGAGGGAAATTCTGCTGTATAATGACCATCATGCAGTATATTTGACTTTTGACCTTGTGTTGTGCAAGCTGTGCATGATCAGCTGATTATACATTATATCTTACTTATCTGTTTTGTGACACATTATACTCTTGTTTCCTAGCAGTTAAAATCAGTTACTGTAGCCGTTCTGCTGCCACAGACAGGCTGATGTCCTTCACCTCTGCCAGCACACTGTCCCCTGTGCTGTCACTAACACGGTCCTGCCCATCCCTCACTGCCATTTTTCTTTGTTCCCTAGACACAGCAAGCCCGCAGGTCAGCGACGAGAAGAGGGTTCAACGAGACTGGAGTGACTTTAAAATTTGATGACTCCTTCCGCTGTCCCACAAGAGACAGCTATCAGCCCTAAAGAGTAATGCCATCTTTTTATTCTTCTGAATTCCTCTATGTGGAATTTTAGATAGTTTATTTTGATAAGTTATAATTTTAAAACTTGTAATCAACCTAATTTATTTGTTTAATTGTTATCAAATATTTCCATGTGCTTTAGTATGTTGGTCAAGTCACACTTGTACTCTTAGTGGAGAAAGAAAAGAAAAAAGAAAAAGAAAAGACCTCATTTAGAAACCAATGTGAAGCACATTTTTATCAAAATAACTAAAAGCTGTTTCATCCTCAAATACTCTGCACATCTTGTTTGGATTCATGACTTTGATTTTCTTGCTGTTTGGCCCAAATTCCGTGACGCGGCCACGGATATTTCTCCAACGCAAGTCAATGACACTGACCTCTCGTGGTCCACACAAGGTCCACAATGTGTAAAGAAAATATTTTTTCTAAGAAAAGAGTTGCTGGTCCCCATTGACTTCTATAGTAATTTTCAGTGGGGTCCATAAACTGTTTAGTTGCCAGTATTTTTATATATATATATATATATATATATATATATATATATATATATATATATATATATTATGTTTGGCAAAAGAGAAAAAGAAAACAACAGAAGTTTGAAACAACTTTATGGTGAGTAAATTATATATATATCTGCTAATATTAATATCTGCAAGTATGCATTACTTTAACAGCTTTTTTTAAAGCATGTCTTTACTTAAAACAAAATAATATTTATATGAAAAAAGAAAGCAGCCTGAGATGAAAGAGTAAGACTGAGATGTTGTCCAACACAAAACAAATTATTTTTATTTATTTATTTATTTATTTATTTATTTATTTATTTATTTATTTATTACTACACTGTTACTGATGTAGTATGGGCGGTCCTGTCTGGTGCATATAACATCTGTTTCATCTCAGCTGTAGTGTGACAGATGCACTTGATCTCTATTCAGGTTTGTATTTGAGTTTTTTTGTTTATCATTACCCTCCCTCTCTTGTTTTCAACCCGTCCCAGAGCTGGCCAAGTCATCCGAATATGGGGAAGAATATGGAAAGATTCAACTGAACCCCTACTGAACTTTCTCCCCTGAGCATTCACTCCTCACACTGCATTCCAAGGACCATCCAGTCGTTTCCTACCGGCACAAATTAGAGGACACAATCCACTACTGCAACAAATGGAAACGGAGCACAATAATTGTTCTCCATTGCAGGCTTTTGGAACGTATTGCCTTTTACATCCACACAGCCGGGACTGTCTGTGTTTGCTGCCGAATACAGTATGCATTGTTTGCTGGACGGTCTGGGTTGAAAAACAACACCTCGCTTAAGGAGTGAGTATACAAATGCTCTTTTATATAGAGAACGCTCACTCTTGATGCTAATGCAAATAGAAACATTAAAAGAAGTTATATATATATATATATATATATATATATATATATATATATATATATATATATATATATATATATATATTTTTTTTTTTTTTTTTTTCTTAAACTTGAATGGGTATATCATTTTATAAATATTTTATCAAGATGCAATAAATCAAAATGCAGTCAGTTTTATTTTAATTCTTGTTACATCCTCTGTGTGTGTGTGTGTATGCACGTGCTTGTGTATACACCTACAGTATAGATCAATTAATTTCTAAATGTTTGAAAGTACAGTATTTTTGAAAATATTGAATCATTTAATATAATGAATAAATATGAATATATTGCACTTTAAAACATTAAAATGTAAGAAAAAATACTTTATCAGCTAAAATAATTCATTGCGCATTATTCTGTAATGACAATTAATCACACTCAACATAAAAATGTGACCACAAACATATTTTTACATTGAATCTACACATTAATAAATAACATATTTTAAATACATTTAATTACTTTTTCACTAAGTACTATAAAATAAGGCAAATATCTCCAATATTAAAACTGATGCCTCAATTATTATTATTATTATTATTATTATTATTATTATTATTATTATTATTATTGTTGTTGTTGTTGTTTTTGTTGTTAGTGTTTAATTTATTTTTAATCAATTTCTTTGGACAAATTGTGTACATATAGACATAAACATAAACGCAGTGTACATTTTTTTGTTGTGTTTTAATTACATTGTATCATAATATATTTTATGATTTATAATTATATTTAAATATATATGTATTCAGTTTTGTTGTTCACTTTGGTGACCAGAAACATTCTCAAACATTTATTTTATGAACAGTCAACAATGCATCAGATATTCCAAAATAAACCGGTTTGCTCTCTCATATGAGATGAGAATCAGTGATTAGTGAACACTTGGCTCTTCTGTTGACATCGCTGTGTCTGTCCTGAGGTTATCAGCTAATGTTTTGCAGCTCAGCTTCATGTATTAGACACTGTACTCACGATCACTCATGTGGAAATATAATTAACTTGGCTGTGTTACAAAATTAGTACCTTTACTAAGTATCACCTCAGACTGCAAACAAATGCCAACATAAGGTCGTAGTAAATGACAAGTATTTAAGTTTCCCTTGTTGGAGGCTAGACGTCAAGACGTCGAGTTTATAATGGATACATGCACAGTTTGCACTACAAGGTGAGTATATAGCATAGTTGTTGCACAGTGGACTGTATTCAAGCTCAGAAATGGCGACAGTCTCATGAATAATTGATCCTGATATATATATATATCAGTGTTCAACCCGGTTATATATTGTCAGTGGTTTTAACTGTTGCAAAAATTTCTCTCTCAATGCCTTGTACATCAGAAAAGAGGGCTGACAGAGCATGTCAAAGAAATGAACAGGATGTTGCAGGCAAACCAGTGCACTAGGGAATGTAATGCACTTAGACATCGTATAGTACATGTAGCATGGACATGAAGATACATAAGTCCCCAAAGGTACATTCGTGACTTTATTTGTTGTCAGAGAATAAACAGCCCTCAAAAACTTAAGCAGTCAAATAAGTTGCAACTCGCTTGATGAAATATTGATCTAGTTTGTGTGTGACCAGGGTGTCTGTGACCCCAAAAAGGTTTTTGATACTGACGTCATGCGCAGTCAGTGGAAGTCAGTTTAAAAGGAGCTGGCAAGGAAAAATTGACACGCCAGTGATTGTTGCTTCACATGGCTATTGATCCCAAAATCAAAGCTTCTGCTTTACATGACTTTGAGAAATGAGAGCAGTTAAAAGTTTGACAGGGCAAAGTGAAATGCAAAGCTAAGATGGATTGAGTGGTTTGTTCTCCTGTTTCAAAGCTTGAAGCTGTGAAAAAAAATCCAGCTGTCAGGTGTCATCCTGAGATTTGCTTCTGTGATACAAAGCAAATGTAAGCTGACCATAGGAAAACATATAGATCATATAGATCATCAGGCCGCTTTCAGCAGTAGCTGAATAAAAAAAAATTAAAAATAAAACATAAATCAATCAATCAATCAGGATTTTAACAAAAATATTTAAGAGACAATTGTTTTTTTTTTATTTATTTTTTTTTTAAATAGACTCATTTTCCACCTCCCCTAGAGTTAAATTGTTGAGTTTTGCCTTTTTTGAATCCTTTCAGCTGAACTTCGGGTATGGCTGTACCTCTTTTAGCTTAGCATAGATCACTGAATCTGATTAAACCGTTAGCATCTCACTCAAAAATGACCAAATAGTTTCTATATTTTTCGTATTTAAAACTCAAGGAATACGAATCAAGGAACTTTGCTGCCGAACCATGGGTGCAGCATGCACAGTGATATTATACAGCACCTAAAAACAGTCCCCAGCAACTCTTCTATTGCTGCAACTAAACAAACTAGCTGGAGATTTTTTTTAGGCGCTGCATAATATCATTGTGCCTGCTGTACCCATGGTACGCCAAGAAATTTCTTTGATTATCACCCTGGAACAAGAGTATAGTTCCTAGGCATATCGGCCTAGAAAAAAGCAACTTTTAATTTTCCATTGGCCGTATTACACAATGTTACTACAGAAGAGTCAAGTTTTAAATAGGAATTTTTTTTTAGAAACTCTCTGGTCATTTTTGAGCAAAATTCGAATGGTTATAAAATGTATTGTATTTATATTAAAACAGAAAACCGTTTTAATTTTAAATAACAATAATAAAAAAAAAAAAAAAAAAAAAAAAAAAAATCTAAATTCTTTGCTGTATTTCTGGTCAAATATATACAGCCTTGTTGAACATAAGATATTTCTTATATAAAAAAAAAAAACATGAAATAATAATACAAATTAAATATTTTATTCAAAATTTAAATTTAAATAATTAATGACTTACGATGCTGTGAGCAATAAGGCTGGAGGTGATTACACCTCCATAGATCGAATAGATTGGTTTCTCGGTGCGGAGCGTGGCTCACAACCAGGTTCTACTCTGGTTCCTTTCTTCCCAGAGGTTGGCCATGGATGGCCACTTTTACAACCAGAAGCCACTCATCTCCTTCTTCTGTCCTCACTACCCTCGATGGCGGGGTGGCTAGGGAGTGAGTCGGCATTCCCCATGTGGAGAGGGGGTTTGCGGTGCACCTGTGACTGCAAAATGCCGCCACTTGGAGGAATTGTCTGTGTCTCCCGTACAAAGCCTGTAAACTGTCGGCAGCTCTCGCAGCCAAAGCTTGTAGTGTTACGACCCAAGCCGCCTTCAGCCTGCATGTCATGGCTGTCCTGCAATTTGCCAAGGCTTTGACAAATGCACAAGGGTAGTAGCGACCCAAGGTTGATGCAGCTGCTACACATTGAGACTGACTTCGCCGTCTGGGCAATGAAAGTCATGTTGCAGTCCCTCAGGAAGGCGATGTCCACTCTGGTGGTCCAGGAGCGCCATCTCTGGCTCAGCCTGGTTGAGAGAAGAGACGTTGACAAAGTGTGCTTTTTTGATGTTTCCATCTCCCAGACTGGACTGTACGGCAACGCTGCAAAAGCAGACTGAGGCCATCCAGCATATCTTGCTCTGACATGATCCTCCAGATGATATCTCCAAGCATAGGTTCGTCCATTGGATGGTGGGTGCCATTGCCTTGGTGTAACAATCCCAAGCGGTTGAAAGCCCACTCCACTCTGAATGTTGCATCCACCTTGGTGCTGGCGCATGGTGCCTCCCTGGTGGACATTTGTCGAGCTGTGGGCTGGGTGACATCTAACACCTGGTTTCTTTCTGTGTTTTGAGTAACAGGTAATTGGCGGGAAGAACTGGCTCATGTCTCGCTTGCTGCATCATTCTTCCTCACATCTTCTTCTCCCAGTAGAGTTCCCTGGTTGGCAAAACTGGGTTGAACATCCTCCAGCACCCCTTGCAGTCAGACTTGGCGGAGGCAATTTTTCCCTCTCGTTAAACCTGTGTCCTCCCATCTTTTCTGGCAGTTTCCCCATCCCTACTCTAATGTAGAACCTGCAATATACTCACCATTTGGCCCCCTTCGGTACCAAGGTCAGTGAATTTGCAAAAATTCAACATTTGCAGCACCACAGGGTTGTGATGGTCTTTAGGTTGTGGAGTTTTCCATAGACCTCTAATATCGTCACGACATAACTCATAGTGACCAACAGATGGGGAACATATCAATAATCTACAACAACAGAAATAACCAAGAGCAGCAGCAATTCAGCAGCATAACAGAGATCTATTCTGCACAGACCAAATACAACAACATTGCCATATCCATTACCATGCTAAAATCTTCAGAGAGTCGTCTCGATTGAATTAAACCATATATGGAAAGTGTGGGACATATAAGGTGTTGTATTTTTTTTATTTTTATGTTATATAGTTGTGTACATTAATAAATGCAAGGAAATTACCATTTTAGTAACAATATAGAATTAAAATATACATATTTTTATAGCCGCTAATCGCACTCCTACCCAGTGGTGGTAAGTAACGAAGTAAAAATACTTTACTACTTTACTTAAGTATTTTTTTTTTCGGGGATCTGTCCTTTACTTGAGTATGTTTTATTTGCATCTTCTTTCATTCTTACTCCACTACTTTATTAAAGACAAGAAACATTGCATTTCACAATGTCACAACGCAGGTGAAAGCCAATGAACACTCAATTTTACTGCAATAAAACCTGTCTGTGGCGAGTGGGGCGGGGTGTAGTGATTGGAGATGAGCTACACCTGCGCCCCACCGCCAGTATCGAGTCCCACGTAGGAGATGGAAGGATATAAAACTGGAGCGACTATAGTGAAGGACGAGAGAGGACCAGGACTGGGACATTATTTTATGTTTTGGTTTTTATTTGCGCGCACCAGTCGTCCGCGAGGGGCTGGTGCGCCATTTTGTATTTATTTTGAATATTAAAATGTTTGATTGTGCGCCGGTTCCCGCCTCCTTCTTCCCGATGAGTATGGAGAACGTATCGTTACACTGTCATAAAGATTCTTGAACCTTTTTATAGCAAGCACATCAATGCAGGAGAGGGGTCTCTGCTCAGGATGGAGATGAAGATTGCAAAATAAAAGCTTGAGTTTTGGTCTATCCTCATAATTGTATGGATTTTGAAAATTTGGATTACAGCGCACACATATATATATATATATATATAATATTAATTTATTTATTCGCGTGTTTTTCTGTATTATATTTTATGGTTCTGTTGTCAGTCACTAGTCATGTTACATGCTGTGCCGAGGCTTTGGAACATGTGTCAAGAAATCTTGGCAGCTTTTGAGTAAAGCACATATCGAGGCTTGTATCACTTTAGAGCAATGATGTAACTGATGATGTTCCAAAGCCTTGCTTGGCCAGACTGGTTCAAGAAGCGATTCAGATCTTGTAAATTCACAGTCCTGCTAAAATAAACCAATTTTTATTTTTATTTTTAACAATATTGGCCCTCCTGCCTATCATGAGCAAATACATTGATTTAAACACATTTGATAGCCCCATTAATTTCAAGCTGATACGTTTACTTCATATTATGTTATACAATCATTATGACATATACATTATATTCATATAGATAGATTTAGTCTATGTGGATTTTTCTTTTCATTCTCCGTTATTTCTATTATTATTGCCTTTTTTCTTGTGCAAAACAGTGTAATCAGATCACATCAGGTCATCTGTAATGTATCTGCTTGTTTTATATTCTTTGGCCACCAAGTGGTATTGTGAGAAAATGAGGCCTCAACAAATGAATTCTTTGTGAGCCACTTGGATTAAAAGCTTCAATGCTTCATAAGGCTTCATCTCGCCATCACTATCAGTCACATGTTGGGGGAAACAGCTTGTGTGCCCCATAGAAAACAAAGTAAATATTACACGATTAAGTATTGATTAAACTATTGCAGAAATGTTATTAATTTTAAGGATTTAAAGTGTAGATGTCATGGTACGCATGCATGAGGCACAAAGAAATGTAAACAGTCTTTAATCCAAGGAACACAGGGGAAATCCACACAATGTGAGCTGGAGCAAACACATGTACACGAGTAGACCCGACAAAGGAGAAGTGCACAGTCAAGAACTTAGAAACACAGGAGCAGAGAATGACTAATTAACTAAACGAGAACGGGAACATGACCAAACAAGAGAACACAGTAACAGAAACGGGCAAAACACAACAAAACAGGTCCATGATCCTGTCTTGTTTAACATGGTAGTATTTGAAACGAGTTGGCAGCAGAAATCACTCAGAACATAATGAAATGTTATAATTTCAGTAAACTTTATTTAATAATGCAACTGAAAACATTATGCTATTGTTATGAAAACTGAATACGATATACAACATGAAATGTTAATGCCGCAATTTCAATATTCATAAGGATTCATTTGTAAGTCTGTAAACTTGTTCACATGTAAATAATTCATGTTTTAGGTATTCTCAAAACCTCAGATTTGTTTGTTAAAATGCTGTAAATTCATCCGTATGATTAGATGCTCTAAAATGTGAGTATTGTACGTTTTAGTGTCTATGTATGTTTTGTTTAACCACATTTTACTTAAAATATATACAAATTCTCATGACTTTTCATTGATACATCATATACTTGACAATGCAATTTAATATCACTGAGACCGTTTTTATTTGCTAAAATGTCACTTTTGGAAAATGGAAAAGGCACTTGTTTCATTATATCTCATTTATTGGTTCCATTTAATTCTTCATCCAGACATTTTGAAAGAGTAAAGTGACAGTGAAGAATTTCACTCTGTTTTCAGTAGAGCAAAGATGACTTTTTGGCTCTATTAAACGATGACTGAGCTTTCCAACATTGTTGGAACTTTGACATTCTTCTCTCAGTGGTACACCAAAGTTGTTATTATTTTAAAAATACTCCAAGTGATCTGCAATTACACAGTATTTTAGTTGTTGGCACCCCTTCGCCTCACTTAGCATTGCGTTTTGACTTGTCAAGCCTCATTTCTTCGCCAATTAAAAAATCATTACATGACTAATCACTTCTCCATGCTGATGACACAGCGATGAGCTCACTGAATACATTTAGCCACCTCAGACGCTCGTGCAGGTTGTTCGTTTTGATTGCTTATTTGCCATTTAATCACAGGAATGCATTAACAGGAATGGTTTAAAATGTTGATACTTAATGATTAATTATATAAGGATGATAAATGCACTAAACTCAGATTTGTTTAGACCGTTTAGCTCAAGACGCAGACCTTGAAATGTCCTTTACCAGTTTTGGCTTGGAACTGGAAAATTTGTGCATCCGATTTCTTACAAAAAAAAAAAAAAAAAAAACAAACCTGGCAGATACTGATAACTTGAAAAGTATACTTCATAGACAACAACATATTTTTTTTCTGCTTCATTAATGAGTTGTTCTTGATTGTTGTTGTTATCTGTGAGTGTTGTGTTGAAAGAGTCGATGCTATCTAGCCGGTGCCATCTCACCCAGAGGCAATGTTTGTTTGATACCTTAATTCTTTGTTCCACCTTCCACCTCTTTGAGATAAGTACTCTCTAATTAGTAATTACCACAATACTGTTAATCACATAGTACATCTGCGCTCTTCGAAATGAATGGTTCAGGCTGGTTTTGTTGCTAATGTTTTGTTTCTTGGAAACCCGTTAGGTGCGCTTTCAGGCAAATTGAATTTGGGAATGAAACACCCCACAAATTAACCCTTTCCTTGAGATGAAATGCTTCCCTAACAGGGTCAGATAAAATGTGAATTTGTTTACTGCTTAGATTAACCAGATGGATTTCAGTGGTCGCCCACATTGACTTCTCCAAATGTGTCTTGTTTTCTTCGGGGGTGTTCAAGATGCTGGTCATATAATTAGAATATGCTCAAAAAGTTTATTTATTTCACTAATTCCATTTAAAAAGTTAAACTTGTATATTATATTAATTCATTACACACATACTGATATATTTTATAGATCTTTATTACTAGTTTTATCATTTAAAAATTACATAAAAAAAGATTATGTAGTGCACAATGAATACGTGCATACATAGTGGAAGCCGTGGCCTAATGGTTAGAGAGACGGACTTTGAATCGAAGGGCTGTGAGTTCGAGTCTCGGGCCGACAGGAAGTGTAGGTGGGGGGAGTGCATGTACAGTGCTCTCTCCACCTTCAATACCACGACTTGTATGTCCTTGAGCAATGCACTGAACCCCGAACGCTGCAGCATAAATGGCTGCCCACTGTTTCGGGTGTGTTCACAGTGTGTGTGTGTTCATGGTGTGTGTGTTTGTGCACTTTGGATGGGTTTAAAAGCAGAGCACGAATTCTGAGAATGGGTCGCCATACTTGGCTGTATGTCACGTCACTTTCTCTTTCACATGTTTTACCATGCACAATTACGTTAAATATGTCGACACTATAAAGTGATTCCAGTTTCTTTGTTTTGAAAAGTTTGTTGCTGTCATTCCCCAGTGCATCATTTGCATGACAGACTGCTGTTTTACAGTATTAAAAGGACTTCTTTCATTTATGCATGGCTGCCATTCATCATTTGCCCCTGGGTTTGCACAAAATCCATTGAAAGTCTCCTTTATGTGATATCTAATGGTCATGCAGGATTTTATTGCATAATCTATAGTGCTGACGAGAAACAAGGTGTGGTGATATAACTCATAATGAAACCATAATGGCAAGCAAACAAAGTAATAAGATTCTCTCAGTGCTGAAAGCTGTCCTCGGTTTCTGATACCGAAGATTGGATGTGTTTACGCTTAAGATTTCATCTAGAACTTTAGTGTGGTACTTCAATGCAATTTATGCATGAAATAGTCTTGCAAAAGTCTTCTCAATTGGCTGATTAAAATGTATTGCACTGCTAATAGAAAAAAACTGATTATTTTCTATAGATTCATTTAGTTTTTATGTATTTTTTTTTACATATTTAACATAAGTCAAATTACAAACAAATTATATATAAATATATATAATTGTGAATTATTATTATTATTAATACAATATAAAACTTTTTTTTTATTTACATTTATTTTAAATGTTATTTATTCATGTAAAGCAAAAAATAAATAAACTCCACTCTTCTCGATATATTTATTTATTTTATATATATTTTTAATTGTTTATTATAGTATAAATTACTATTATTATTATTATTATTATTATTATTATTATTATTATTATTATTTTATTAAATTTAATTAACATTTTATTTATTTATTTATTCATTTATTTTATTAAATAGGTGAAGCTTCAGGGCAAATGAAAATGATATTAACAAATCCTGACTTCATTTTCATGAATTATACACAGATTTCAGGGTGAATGTTAGCATAGCGGAGAGATCAGGATTTTATGACACAGTGGGATTGTAGTTTGAAGTATATTTATCTTTACTTGAAATAGTCCTCTCTCTGGAACAATAGGCATATATTTTATTTTTGTAATAATGCACATATATCTCAAGGAGTCTATGTAAATAGTCACATTTAAAATTGAAAATGTTATTATTTTTTTCACCTAACAAGATTAAACACTGGAACGGCTCGTCTGTTCATGCATACAAGAGGAGAAAACGGCTAAGATTAAAACAAGCAGGATCAGAAACTTCATTTAAAATGCAAATGCCCGGAGCTGTTGATCTTAGCTGTGTTTGGATGATCCTGGTTGTGTGTTCAGTCCACTGTCACGTCTACGCCGTCATCTAGAGCCGCGAGGCTCCAGACAAATCCATCTCGGAGCCCACATGCGGTGTGAAACATCCAGTATCTGTCTCAGCGCTTGGCTGGAACATATGGCCGCTCTAGAGGCCAAATCCATGGCCATGTTTTTTCTTTTGTCAGGACTGAAGCATATTTACATCAATATTGATGGATGTTCATTTAGTTTTTGATTCGAGACTGATTTGTGGTGTTTGAAACAGATCATAGATGGAGGTCTTCGTCCAGGTATCGAAGGTGGTCTCTGAAAACGCATTGTCTAATGGCAGCAGAATAGGTACGAGGTCGAGTCACTGGCAGACATGTCATCTAGTCCCGGCTGCTTTCATGGTCTCTCAAGCTTTCCAGAGCTTGGCGGCACCATTTGCTGCTCCTGCCAACAAATTAACATTTATATCAGCTGTTCTCCCATTCAAAGGGTCCAGACGCCCAAAGAGAACACCATCATAGATTTGAGAGGATGCCAGCACGGCTGTTCATTGCATTTGTTCCTTTATTCATGTTAGATCAATGTAATGTTAGATGTCACAATCAACACTTATGAAAGCCAATTTCACCCATTCCCTCTGGTCTATGAAAACTACTAGCTGTAAAGGAATGTGCCAGGTTAGTGTAAGGTAAACTCAATCCAAAGCATTTGTGGCATAATGTTGACCACTGCATAATCCATAATGTAGTTGTGGAATAATTGTTAAAATACAAGAATAGTCATGTGTATATAAATATATATATATATATATATATATATATATATATATATATATATACACACACACACATACACACACACACACACGATTTTACAAAAGCACAACCAAACTATTGGTTCAAAAATTTGGGGTCAGTAAAAGTTTCTTCTTCTTCTTCTTCTTCTTCTTCTTCTTCTTCTTCTTCTTCTTCTCAGCTAAATTGAAAATAAGTATTTGACATTAAAGCACATATTTTATACAAGATTTTCAAATAAATGTACATTTTATTTCCAAATTCGCTCTAGTAGTCAGTATACCACAAACACTGTCATTAAAGCTTACATTGTATTGTACTGGATCATTCTTCTATATTATATGCTAGCTGACCTGCAAGCAGTTCTTCTGTGACTAGGAAGGGCCTGCAATCTTTTCTTATCTATTCAGAAGCATCACACATTCTGCAAAAGAGTCTGATTTTCTCTCTTGTTTTCTCTAGATACTCATCATCCTCCAGCCATTCAGTCAGGCAAACTGCACCAGTGAGAGGAAACTCAGATGGGACAAAGTAAACAGTATGTCTGTGCTTTCTGCACTTTCATCAATCTGTGATTATGCATCTCCTCTGACTATACATTGTCAGTCTTGACCCTCTCGTCCAGTGAGAACTCAAACCTAAAGGACCCAAAGCAACAAACAGACGGCAAAAGCAGCAGCAGCAACAGTCCTGATTGGGAGCACAAGTATACTGTACCTGTTATTTTGAGTTGTTTGGTCACTTTTTATTTTGCCATGTTCTTTTGTAACTGTACATAAATGAATTTAAGATCTTATAGTTTTGTACATGTAATTTTTATGGTGTGGGATTTTTTTAATAAAATAAAAGACTGGCTAAATTATAATGTGCTTGGTTTTAGCATATATATAATCATAAAGTTAGCTAATATTAATTATTTTAGGCAGAAGCTCATTAAAGCAATTATTACAAGTGTGATCGTAATGATTACAGTATAGATAGATGTTGGCAGCTGTGCATGTTGATTCAAGCTGATGTCATCTGGGGTCCTTGCAGGGGTCAGCATCATCTCTTCAAAGGTGTTGGGTCATCTGAATTCTTTCTACACTCCACGCTGGAGCTGGAGCTGGAGCTGTAAGGAAGAAAGGCAGTGGGAAATATTTAGCTTAGCTGCTGTTTATAATGTTTCATGCAACAAAAAAATAAAAATAAATAAATAAATACAAATACAAAAATAAATCAATGAATAAATAAAAATAAATAAATAATGTATGTGACTTTCTGGTCAAACTGGGGACATTGGTATGAGATTAATTCTGTGAATCCTTATTAGATATTAACACACAGATATATGATTAATATATAACATTATATATTTCATAATATGATATATAATAATATATTATATGGTGAATTAAAAAAAAAAAAAAAAAAAAAAAAAAATATATATATATATATATATATATATATATATATATATATATATATATATATATATTACTTTTACTAATTTATCAAATTACTTTTGATATTTACATATCTACATATTTTATTTTTATTATATATTTTAAAAATAGATATGGTATTTTTGTACTATATTTCAATATTCAATACAAATAAAACATTTGTAAATATTTGTTCCGATTTAAATATATGCATTTATTTTGTGTTTATTAGCTATTATGTCATACAATATATCATACAATAAAAATAAAATATGAAAATCAAAATTTATTTTGTTGATGTCTAAGTATATTCATATAAGATTCTAGTCTTCATATCATTACATGTGTGTGTGTGTGTGTGTGTGTGTGCGTGTCTGTATTATTAAAATAATTGTATTAAATAAAAATATTGTAAAATAAAAAATAAACCTCTTTACATATATAATGTAAATATATAATGAATATATCAAATTATGTTTTATATTATAGTATATAGTATATATTTACATGCATCTAGATATAAATTTTTTATGCATTTTATATATTAATATATTAATATACAAATATAACATTAAAATAGATATTCTTTTTTATATACTTTAACATCTGAATACACAGTTGCTTTTGAATTATTGTCAAAGGAGAAATGAAAAAGTGTGCAGGTGGAAGTGTCAAGCTTGCCCTACTTCTAAGGTTCTTCCATTGGGTTTCAAAAATGTTAGTCACTATTAGTCACTTTCTCCTAAACACAGCATTTTTTTCTCTCTGCACCTGCGGTGATGTCATAAGGTGGGCCCCTCCCACAGGACTGTTTCCTTTCCCAAGTGTCTTTTTTTTTAATACATCTAATGGGAAACATGAGAAAAGTGAAATTCCATCTTGCTACAGTAAAGGCTGTCTAGGTTGTACATATTCTGGAATCCACGGCAGCTTTCGACGGTTAAAAAGCAAATATTGGCCAAGTCCTGACAATTCGTTTCATTCAGCGTCACGTTTCGGGACGTGGAAATGTCGCCACAATAACAGACTCTCGGACATATTTTAAATATACTATTCAGCAAAATTGTAATATTTCACATACTTTTGAAACTCCAGCGTTAAGTTGATTCTGATAAGCGCTCATCGTCACAGTAGTAAACATTATGGCTTTCTTCTTTCGTGAGTGTTTTTGGCACCGCGGCATTTTTGTTTCCAGGCAGAACATTAAAGAACGCGACACAAAAATCTCCCGGAAATCCTGTAGAATTCAACCAATCTGATGACGACTTTGACACTCCTAGTGTGTTTCCACTTTTTTGTCCCATATGCATCAGACGTTTAGCCAACGGTCTGTGGGCGTGACGTCTGAGGCTGAGACTAGGTTGTACAAAATCTTTTGTATCCTTTAACGCCCGCCATCAACAAGAGTGCTGCATTCATTACACAATCAGTTTCCCTTAACTCAGACATAGACATTTTAGTTTTACAAGTCGATTCTTTCTTCTGACAAAACATGCACCTTAGAGTTCAGACCCATCTTTTTTTAGTCTAGCTGGTCAATGGTCAACCTTATGCACCCCTGTCTCCATGCCTCTGGAAATCTCCCTCCGGTTTGGATTTCTCTGTAAAGAATCTAGAGACATGTAATGTCACAACCTACTCAAAGGTGTTTCTGCAAAGCATCCTCACACTCCTACACCGCACAGTCACTCAGGGGAAACCTCACTTTGTCAAACCATATGGCCAATTTCCAGGGCAATGTTTCCAGCCCCGGTCACAGATTAAACTCCACAGCCAATGAATGTAAAAATCTGTATTAGTCAACAACTGCATCTAATCCGTGTCCAGGAGACATTACACTGAGGAATTATTTTTTGTTCCTTACAGAAAATGGCCATGATAAACTATTTGTTTATTTCATAGCGGTCAAGTCAATGGCTCAGTTCCAAAACCTACTGAGCCGCCTAGTTGTCTGCCAGTAGATAGGCTGCTGTGTCAGGCAATTACCACTCTTCTTCAATAAGTATCCTAGACTGGCACACTAGCATACATATATCTTATTATCTATGCCAAAAATGGGAAGAATAGTTAGTGTTGATGAGATATTCTATGAGATTTTTTATTTATGTTTTTATTTCACATCATTGAAAGAAACACTAGATTATCTCATTTGCAGGATACAGGCCTTACAATTTTAGTGAACGAAGAAATCATAGTGATAAAAGATGGCATGTCCAGTTTCAACAACAGCATCATAAGTATAGTGAATTAAAAAAAAAAAAGAAAAAGAGAGAGAGAGGGAGATATTTGTGTGGGTTGTGTATTATTATGCTTATTAGGGCATCATGCTCTGCTTTGTGACTGACAAGTTGACCATTAGCTACATTCCAACGTCACTTTCCATTAAAATCAAGTCACTCCGATGTGGTTACTGCATGAAGAGTTTCATATCACTTACTTTATCTAGGTCAGGGGTTTTTAAAGTGTGGAAGACGTGCCCCACACAATACAGAATTATTGAGTTTAATTATTATATGTATTTCTTTTTAATCATATTTAAATATTTTATTTAAGCAATACTAAAAAATAATAAGTCAAAAATATAAGAAACATTGTTTTCACCCAGAAGGCCATAGCTGTGAATTCGCTGCGGTTTGGCAAGCCAGCCAATAAAGGTGCACTGTATGCCTATTAAAACAATGGAGCGCTTTCGGAGAACCCCCAATTCAAAGTCTTCAACATCAGGGCTTAAACCCAAATGTCGACGATATGATGATCAGTATTTGAGTTTAGAATTTAGGTGGACAGGACCAGCTGATGAACCACGACCTTTATGTGTGGTCCGTCAAGATATTTTGGCTAATGACAGCATAAGACCCGCAAAACGTTGGTGACACCTCGAAAAAACATGGACATTCACGAAGACTTTGAATGCTGTGGCATATGCAATGATGGGGCAAAATCAATGAAAGTCCGCATTCAAAGTCTATTCTTTCTCATAAATTTGTTCAGTTTGTTGAAAATGTGTTCACCTGTTGTGTGGGTGGGCGAATGACTACTAAATAGAAACTCTTCGTGAATGTCCATGTTTTTTCGAGGTGTCACCAACGTTTTGCGGGTCTTATGCTGTCATTAGCCAAAATATCTTGACGAACCACACGTAAAGGTTGTGGTTCATCAGCTGGTCCTGTCCACCTAAATTTTTAACTCAAATACTGATCATCATATCGACGGCATTTGGGTTTAAGCCCTGATGTTGAAGACTTTGAATTGGGGTTTCTCCGAAAGTGCTCCATTGTTTTAATAGGCATACAGTGCAGCTGTATTGGCTGGCTTGCCATACAGCAGCGAATTCACAGCTATGGCCTTCTGGGTGAAAAAAATGTTTCTTATATTTTTGACTTATTATTTTTTAGTATCGTTTAAATACAACATTTAAATATTATTAAAAAAATACATATAATAAATAAATAAATAATATAATAATAATAATCTCATATCGAGCCGTGAGCACACACAGCACAGTCCATAGACAAGCCTTAGCTGCCGAGAAGATGCCACATGATCTTCGGAGTTTGCTTGACGAAGCTGTGAAAATTGTCTACCTGATAAAAACACACCCTCTAAATGCTCATCCTCTCCACATTACATACAGCTCACTAAGGTAGGGATATAATTATGTATGCATATTAATCAGGAGTGTAGATATTTAAATTTTGGCATTGTTTAAAACTATTTGCCCACTCTCTAAACAGTACAGTAATATATATATATATATATATATATATATATATATATATATATATATATATATATATATATATATATATATATATATATATGCACACTGCCGTTAAAAAGGTTCGGGATCTGTAGACTTGCAAATATTATTATTATTATTATTATTTTATTTTTATTTTTTACAGAGGTCTCTTATGCTCATCAAGGCTGCATTCATTTAATCGAAAAAAAAAAAAAAAATCTTGCAAAATGCAATTGCAAACTTTTTTTTCAGGATTCAATGTTGAATAAAAGTTTAGTAACAGCATTTAATCAAAATGTAAATATTTTCTAACAACATCTAACAATATCTAGTTCTAACAAAAATCTTTGTTTAGACATTTTACAATTTAACGTATAGTTGCTGAATACAATTTTTAATTTCTTTCAACAAAAGCAGTTTCCAGCACTGAAAACAAATCAGTATATTCAAATAATTAATGAAGGATCATGTGAGACTGAAGACTGGAGCAATGATGCTGAAAATTCAGCTTTGCATCACAGGAATAATTTAAATTTTAATGTATAATAATTATATTTCACAATATAAAATCCCCCCCCCCCTGTTTTTTAGATCAAATGAAAGCAGCCTTGATAAGCATAATATTCTCAACATTAAAAAATAAATAAATAACTAAAAGAAAAATAAAAAAAATAAAAATAAATAAATGTCTGATCCCATATATATATATATATATATATATATATATATATATATATATATATATATATATATATATATATATATATATATATATATATATATATATATATAAACTGCAGGTACTTCATTACAAATATGCAATTATTATTAATATTTAAAAACATTACATCAAAGTTTGGATAAAATAATGTTCTTTTAAAATATTATTTCCAAAATAAGTACTCTTTTTAAAAGCACACTAAACTGTACTTCTTTTCCACAAAGGTCTGTGAAGGTAAAAGTCAGCAAGGCAATGCAATTAATTAAATAAATAAAATGTATTTTATAACATGTCATCTGCCTATGATGCTGTGTACCATTTCTTGACAGTACAGAGTACATGTAATCACAATTACATAATCAAATTCAAAAAATTTAGTAATTGTAATTTGAATATATTTGTCAGGATTTTGGACTGTCTGTGTGTGTTTTGCTCCCCATGTGCTCCCCGTGATCCATTTTCTTCATTGTTTGATTGTTTTTATTTTGTTTAGGTATGTCTTTTTACCTAAATCCTGCATTTATAGTGTCGTCTGTCTCGTGTTCCCTGTCTGGTATTGTTCATCTCCCGATGGTGCTATGTGTGTCTCCTGCCTACCTGTGTTTCCCCTTGGATGTTTATTAAAGACTGTTATCCTGAATCTCCTTCGTCTCCGCGTTCCTTCGCTCCTACACAGTAGACATCATGATACAATACTGGAACCAAACAAAATAGTTTATTTGCATGTTGTCCCTGTGTGTGTGTGTGTGTGTGTGTGTGTGTTGTTTTCTCCTTATGGATCACTTCGCCTCATTATTCACCTCCCTACCCCATATTAGAGTATGCAGTTGAATTCAGCCAGCTCGCCATTATAATGGTGTTCAATGACGCGACACTGAACTCACTGTTCTAGATTGGGGCAAATTACCATCACCCTGTTGACCTCCAAGACACCTCTGCAAAGTGCCCTGATCCAGAGCACAGCCAGAATCCCCGCCAAATCCCCGCCTTAGTCATGGACAACTCGTCAGTAAAGCCAATCCCGTGATAAGTAGTAAACCACCATCACCTGCTTTTAAGTTTGAGGGGCATTCTCTACACAGAGTCGTAAGTCCTTCCTCCACCATGGCTCCTCTCTCTGTCGTCTCCATCATGGGTTTCCTTCATGGTTGTGGCCTGGGTCCTACCTGGCTCCGCCTTCTCCATGTCCCTCCTGTCTCCTCCCTCCATTGGTCAGCCCTGGCTCCTCCTGTCTCCTCCCCATGTTGTGTCAACTCTGGAGTCCATTGGCCACTCTCCTCCCGGGTGTCTGTCCTCTACCAGAGCCTCCTCCGAAGGTCCTACCCATTTCTCCCTCTGTTGTTCCTATGGCGTTAGGACAAGGGGGGGTGGGGGGGTGGTCGATATGTCAGGATTATGGACTGTCTTGTGTCTTTCACACTGGCAGTTTAGTGCGGAATGGGGCACGGTTCACATGAAAAATCGCTAATGTGAACGCTGTCATCGGACCCTGGTGCGCACTGGAGTACCGAACCCGAGACTACCTGGAGACGGTGGTCTGAGTTCGTTTGCTCCAGAGGTGTGGCATGGTTCGCGTGAATGTGCAAACAACACGGACTCGGGTGCGCACTTGTTCAGGAACTAAAGTATCCCGCGCATGATATCATTGTTTCCTCAACACACGAGAGAGCAGAGGTTGAGTCCACACTCCTAAAAGTAAATATTTTAATTTTAAAAAATCAAGGCTGCATTCATTTAATCGAAAAAAAAAAAAAAAAAAAAATCTTGCAAAATGCAATTGCAAACTTTTTTTTCAGGATTCAATGTTGAATAAAAGTTTAGTAACAGCATTTAATCAAAATGTAAATATTTTCCAACAACATCTAACAATATCTAGTTCTAACAAAAATCTTTGTTTAGACATTTTACAATTTAACGCATACTTGCTGAATACAATTTTTAATTTCTTTCAACAAAAGCAGTTTCCAGCACTGAAAACAAATCAGTATATTCAAATGATTAATGAAGGATCATGTGAGACTGACGACTGGAGCAATGATGCTGAAAATTCAGCTTTGCATCACAGGAATAATTAAAATTTTAATGTATAATAATTATATTTCACAATATAACATTCCCCCCCCTGTTTTTTAGATCAAATGAAAGCAGCCTTGATAAGCACAATATTCTTAAAATAAAAAAAAATAAAAAAAAAAACATAAAAAAATCAATAAATGTCTGATCCCATATATATATATATATATATATATATATATATATATATATATATATATATATATATATATATATATATATATATATATATATAAACTGCAGGTACTTCATTACAAATATGCAATTATTATTAATATTTAAAAAACATTACATCAAAGTTTGGATAAAATAATGTTCTTTTAAAATATTATTTCCAAAATAAGTACTCTTTTTAAAAGCACACTAAACTGTACTTCTTTTCCACAAAGGTCTGTGAAGGTAAAAGTCAGCAAGGCAATGCAATTAATTAAATAAATAAAATGTATTTTATAACGTCATCTGCCTATGATGCCTGGAGACGGTGGTCTGAGTTCGTTTGCTCCAGAGGTGTGGCATGGTTCGCGTGAATGTGCAAACAACACGGACTCGGGTGCGCACTTGTTCAGGAACTAAAGTATCCCGCGCATGATATCATTATTTCCTGAACACACGAGAGAGCAGAGGTTGATTCGACACTCCTAAAAGTAAGAATTGTATTAATTAAAATTAAATAATTCTAATAATTCAAATTAATTATTATACTGTGCATAATAGTACCAAAATAACAAAAATAACAACTATGCTCAGTGGCGTTGTGTTCTCCATGCATTTTCCTTGTGCGTTTGCGATGATGTAAGGTGACTGCAAACGCACCAGGGTTCGATACAACTATTGAGTGTGAAAGCAGACCAACGCTGCGGGCGGCGCCGGGAACAATTGCACTCGGACTGCAGCAAACAAGCCCAGTGTAAAAGCCCTCTCTGTGTGTGTTTTTTGCTCCACTTGTGCTCCCCGTGATGCAGCTTCTCCCTCGTTTGATTGTTTTAATTTGATTCAGGTGTCTCTTGTAATCACCCCTCATTAAGCACTCTATTTAAAGTGTTTGCTTTTGATGTTGCTACGTGTTTCTCCTGCCTGTCTGTGTTTCCCCTTAGATGTTATCCTGAATCCCCTTTGTCTCCACGTTACTTCACTCACACATAGTAGACACCATTACAATATTCTGTTTGAAAATGCATGTTGCTTGTTCATAGCAAGATACATTTACTTTTTTATGGATAAGATGATTACAAACTATTCACACAATGGCAATAAAGTATTTGTAATGTATTGATTTTATTTCTTTTGATTTTCCTTTTGTAAAGGATTCATATTGTTTATATTGAATATTCACAATATAGAATGAGCATGCAAATATCATGTGAATTAATTTGTGATCCATGCTTCTGGATCTGGGGACAAAAACACCACTCAGTCAGTTATACCGTGTAAGAGACAAAGAATTACCAAGTTACTAAACACTGCCAATATATAGCTGGAAGACTTTGACCATGTAACTGTGTTTTTCCTGTGTGCTAATGTTTGTTCATGTGATGCAGGGGTTCCTTAACCTTTTGTCAGTCAAGCCCCTTTGACTTAAAGTCAATATTTCCAACATGTAATCACACAATTACGTCTATACAGTTCTTTAATGCTGGTTAATGGTCACATTGGCATGCAATGAAATATTTGTAACCTAAATTAGACTACTGACTACAATTTTCATCATATAATTTGTGATCAGTAACAGATTGCAATTAAGTAATCTACCCAGCATTGTCTTTTGGTAGGTAGTTTGCTATGTTTTGCGTGGATTGTCTCAATTAAGATCAACTTGTCTAGGTTCTGGATATTAGGTTGTATTAATAATGGTAGCACTTTATTTTACAGTCCTATTCCTCATGTACATACCATGTACTTATTATAGTAATTACAATAACTATGTAATAACTAGGTACTAACCCTGAACCTACCCCTAAACCTACCCCTACCCCATGTAGTTACCTTGTGTTACCAGAACTTTCTTAGATAAATACACTGTAAGTACACTATAAGTACATGTTAGTACACGTACTGTAAAATAAAGTGCAACCTTAATAATTAACCCTTTAATGTATCTCTGTCTACATGCTGGTTTTTAAGAAGCCAGTCTGCTTATTCACCCAATAAATATAAATAACAAAGTGAATATGGGCAAAAGAAGATTAAGGGCAGAGGAAATATATAATTTAAGAGGCTAAGAAGCATCCATAAACAGCCCTGCATGTCCCAGTGCATCTGTCCATGAACAACTGCAGGAATAATCGCACCTTATAAGCCAAGATCACAGAGGAGGCTGATGCAAACCAGACAAATGCATATTAAAAATTAGTGCTGGGCAAGGAAGTCCAGCTGAGACTGACCAGGACACTGCTTTTATCTAGGAGCAGTAGGAGGAGCCTTAAAATGGTGGTCATGGGTTTGTGGCATGCACAGCATACTGAAACATGTGAACAGTATGAAAGGATAGAGATAGACATGAATGGTATAATATACAGAATAAAAGGGAAGAGAGGGAAACATTAGATAGATAGATAGATAGATAGATAGATAGATAGATAGATAGATAGATAGATAGATAGATAGATAGATAGATAGATAGATAGATAGATAGATAGATAGATAGATAGATAGATAGGGTCACCATGTCATATAATTAATTCACCCTATGAAGCATGAATGCTGCTAACAAAATCTGTGTAGCAGAAAAGATATTTGTTCTCTTTTTTATTTTTGGCCTCCGCTTCATCCTTTTCCCCATGTTCACCCTACCTAAGCCTACCCTTGGGTCTCAGTCACAGCAAACTGACCATCAAAGCCCACTGTCCGCACTTGGGGAAACAATCCAAACGGTGGTCTGTGACGGCAAATGCCTGTCTCTTGAGCAGGGTCTGATGGGTAGCATCGCCAGAGAAGCTGGACCAGCACGGAGAGAGCGAGAGGCTTTGATCTTTCATCTGAACAGTTCCAGGAGACTCAGCCACTGTAAAGAACCACAATAATGTGGTTACCGGAACCCCTTCTGGACACCTCTTCCACACAAGATGACACCAGGATCAGGGATGAAACGTTTGTGAAGGAAAAACAACAACAGGATTTTCATCTCTGAAAATGGGAGGGCTTTACTACAGTATTCATGGAGAAATTACTTATTAATTACCTAAATTAAATCAGCAAACCAATCCAAATATTGCAATAAAGCCCATTTCACACACACTGCAAACATAAGCAGCACATTCAATAAGTGGTGCTGCAGTGAAACTATTTATGCTTCATATATGACTGCAGGAAATTACAGTGAGTTCTAGGTTATTTTTTATACAGTGGTCATTGGGAGTGGTTGACTGAAGATTATTAATTCAAAACTTTATAATCAATAATTGTCATTTTCACATGGAACCATGGAAATGGTTGAAATTGCTGATTGACAAGAGACTGATTCATAAGCACAACTGGAGCAGGACATTTCTCCGTGGAAAGTGTCAAGTCTTGAAGTGATCAAACAAATTTACTCTCACACCATCTTCTTCTCAACAGTGTCTTCTCAAAATTGTGTTAACCACATAGAAATTTAACTGTGTTTGTGGTCAGCCAAGTCAAGTTGGTCACCTAAAACGTGGGTGGACATTATGCAAATCTGTTACTTCATGACATAGAGCCATTACAGAATAAGATTCAAATTCCTGACGACTCATTTAGGCAATTGCGAGCCGACTCTTTTATTTAACAGACATTACCGCTATCTATCATGTACTGTCGGCTTCCCAGTTTTGAAGATAGTTTATGTTCACATACAGCTACATGACACACTGCATGAAAGGTAATAGTCGAAAAGGCATAATGGGGCACTTTAAAGAAATGGCATTGCTGCTTTAGCAAATGTTTGATAATGCTTTAGCAAATCTTCAATATTATTTTACACTATTATGATTGGTAGTATGAATGTCAATCTGCATTTTAAATCAGTAATGTTACAGTTGTTAAACTTAATTTTATGTGTAATTATATATTTAGTTCTGACGAATATTAACTGATAACATGTTAGGGTTATTGCATTTAACTATGCATAATTCACTGTTATTACTATAGTAAGTACGTAACATAGGAAAATGTAAAATAAAGCTTTAGTGTTTTAATAAAAAAAAAAAAAAGAAAGGTCACAGAACGAATCAGGATTAATCTGATTATTCTTAAATTGATCTGATTAAGTCTTTTTGTTGAACCAAATCAAAAGTCAAGCTTAATGATATGATAATAGCAGTAATCTGTTTTTGTATATGATTGTATGTAACAGATATTTTATATCCCAATTATACAACAACCTTACCTCTTCTGTTACATACACATATTCCCTAACTCCTTTTTGGATGACCTACGCTCTTGATATAAGAGGAATTATGTGCTTTCCTACTTCCTTGATTATTGCTTTATTAAATAATCTTATTCTACTGTTGCTGTGGACATACAGTATCTGTTTTGAAACACAGTATCCTCCTTCAGCACTCATCCCAATGTGGCTCATTCGCTACTCATTTTCACAGGATGCATTATCATTGAAACGCTGGACCGCACAGATGTCTGCTGATGGAGAATGATTCATTCATGCTTGAGCTGGGACATAATGCAAAGAGCACTTCCTTGATTATATGGCCATCAGGGAAAACATCCCAGCTCAGGCTGGTGGCTAATGCAGCGCAACTGTATTATTGAATCAATTGCATATGCAGGTTCGAGAGAATCTAATGGTGTCCTCTTGGAAATGTGGGTAGTGATCCACTTTTCCACAAACAGATATGTTGCGTGAAGCTCAAGAACAAGTTTTATGTCATCTAAATGAAAGATAGGAAGCATCCTCATTTAAAAAATAAATAAATAAATAAAATTCAGCGTGATCAATTCATTGAACAGGCTTGTTTGTAAGGTGTAGTTTATAATTGCTATTTTCATTATTATTATTTTAAATAAAGGGAACCAGACAAGCCATCTGCTCAGTCTGACCTGTGTTGCAGTCTGGAATTGAACCACGCCATGCTGATTTTTTTCTGGCCAGAGGAAAACTGAGTCAGGGGGGATTGAGCCTGGTTTTTCCCAAGGTTTTTTTTATTTTTTATTTATTTATTTATTTTTATTTATTATTATTTTCTGTCACCGACTGAGTTTTGGTTCCTTGCCACCCTCATCATTGGCTTGCTTAGTTGAGGATGCTTGACTGACTGCACAGACACTATTGGAAGAGCATTGAATGAGATGATGACATCACTGAATCTTCAATGAACTGACTTTAGCTGGAAAAATTATTAAAAAAAATGTATATTGTCCTCTTGCATTATTGACAACTATTTTCCTGTTTGACACTGTAAAGCTGCTTTGACACAGTCCATTGAATCAGTATTGTATAAAGCTCTTTACCAATAAAGGTGACTTGACTGAAAAAAAACAAAACAAAAAAAAAATGCCTCCATTTAGATCTTGTTCGTCCGATTTTGTGAAGACAAACTCAACAGCACTTCTCTCTCTGCTTCTCTTCTCTTTCTTTCCTTCTCTCTTTTTCTCCGACACAGTAGCTGTCGATTATTTCTTTTACGTGTTGTGTTTTATTGAACAGGTTATCTAATAGGGGGTTTTCAAGACACGTCATCAGTCCATAGGTTGCTATATTGGCAGCACTGAATGTAAATAATGCCAATGAACCTATAGCATAACTCATGTATGAGCTTGACGGAAAAAAACAGAACAAAAAAAAAAAACAAAAAAACAAAGCATACACTATAGCTGTGTTTATATTACATAGTTGCACAAAGAAATATTTTATGTCTATAAAAAAAAAAAAAAAATCTATAAATACTGCGAAATGACGGTGTTTCCATTAACTGATGTTATGGGACTAAAACATAATTTATTCCTCTCATGCTAAGTCATGGAGATGGATGTTGGTAGGGTAGGTTAACTATATTGCAACCATCGCACTAGCCATTATTTTTAACTGAATGAGACAGATGTGTATCTTTAGCGAAGCAGCACAGAGATTCGCTTTTGGGACATACTGCAGCACGGGTGCTATACACACAATAATTGATTGGAGTGGCCGCAATCGGCCCTGGTGGCCATGTCAGATCCATAATGCCCTGCAGACATGTGCAGTGTAAATAAGGGGTTATCCAGACATTCATTTCAAGTAAAGCCTCTTATATTTGAAAGTGGCCAAATACGAGGTGTTTCTTGGAGGTTATAGTACAGTGATCATGTGACTTTTAGGTAAATACAAAAAAAAAAAAAAAAAGTTTCCTTTGCCATTTTTCAAAATTCCTGAAAACCACCTCATGCAAACGAACAAACTTTTTTTGCAATATTTTTTTTTTTTTTTTTTTTGCAAAATTGTGGTGTTTGCATTGGGCATATTTAAATGTGCACAGTTCTAATGGAAACGCAGCCAGTCCACGGAAAGTACTGATATTTACCTACTATTAGCTGTAGTTTGTCAAAATATCATACCCTTTCCTGCTTATAGATCATTCTCTAAATATATATATATATATTTTTTTTTAAAGTTTAGGTTATATATATATATATATATATATATATATATATATATATATATATATATATATATATATATATATATATATATATATGGGTGGGGGGTGTTCTGAAACTTCAAAGAACAACCTCAGGGTCAGTACTGACACATGCACATAGCTTCATAGCATACATTATCTCATAATTCCACACCATAAAGCAGCAGTCAGGATTAAATCAATTCAAGAATGGATGCAGAAAGTATTGTGCACTTGGCCAACTTGCAATGCCTGAAACATTTTTTTTTTCTTTCCACTTGAAATATGCTGTGACCTCCACTATGACCTCTTTCATTTGTCTACCTGCAAACCCATGACAGCAGACACAGACACAGATGTCTGCACTCTTAGGCAGACGTCCTCCATCCTTATTCACAGTCATGGAGCAATGTGGACTGTAGGCAAGAAAAAGACGTTTTAACCTTCATGGTTGGGTGAGCAAGGAGGCTATCACCGCGAGACTCCTTTTATATCCAAGCACGTGTCCCTGTCCTGTTGCTGCACCCTCCAAACATGCCCCAGATAAGCCAGCAGGAGCTCTGCGGAGACAGAAAGAGACCTAATCCAATTCAACAACAGGGTGGTGAGCAGGTCGCTCTGGAAGTTAATTGTGGTGATGGTAAGTTATATGAACATCTTCAGATGGACAGGAGGGAGAGTTGGAGTGAAGGATGTTTGTATATGCATCACTTGCATTTGCACTTGGTTCGCAGACAAAGATAATTCTGTCCACACCATATGCAAAAGGAAACAAAATAAGAAGCAAAAAGGTTCACACCAGTGTTCACACCATGACTCCTGTACAATAGGTGGTCCAAATCAACAAAAAAAAAAAAATGTATTCACACCTTTCAGCTTAGCGATGGCAGTGTGGATTTATGTTAATGTTAATGCATGTAATGTTGCAGAACATTTTATTCTGTATGATTTCAATACAATGAAATTGTTAATAAGCATTAAAATGTGGTATTAGCAAATTATATATATATATAATTTTAATTAATTAATTATTTTATATATATATATATATATATATATATATATATATATATATATATATATATATATATATATATATATATATATAATTTTAATTAATTAATTATTTTATATATATATATATATATATATATATATATATATATATAATTTTAATAAAATAATTTGATATATTATATATTATTTTCTATATTATAATAGTATGTTATTAAATGTATAATTATTTTCTTTTATTTTCAAAACCTTTGTAAATAGCATTCATAAAACATATGTTGTCTTATTATGAATTAGGCCAGATCTATACAAGAATGGGTAATTTATTTGAATTTCAGTATATAATAACAGTTTAAGGGATTAACTGGAATTCAGGTCAAGTGTTGTCATTATTCTGGGTTCATGATATTTTATATATTATATTAAATAATATTTGGCTTAATTTGGTCATATAACACCCATTTAGCCATTACTGTGCCGTATAAATTAACCGAGCAGAAGTGTGAACCTCAGTCCTACACTTAATCTAACTCTATTCCTTCTTGAAACATCGCAGACCAAACTGGGAGTACATAAAATCTATATTTCTGTGCAAATGTAATAGCAACTATACACTGGTGGAAGATAGGAAACCAAGGCAGTATATAGAGTAATTTTGTATATTCATTTTCTGCATTTATTTTTTTAGTTTATTAAACATGACAATTAAAAAAAAAACAACCTTAGACTGTTTTTAAAATGCCCCTAGCTGTGTTCAACAACACAAGTTCAAGTTGACTTTATTGTGATTCCGCTACATGTGTAGACATCAGTGTTGTGCAATTTACTTCCAAACTGTAATACATTATAGATTACTTGTTACTATCATTTAAAAGTAATTCCTTGCATTACAATATTACTGTCTCAGAATTGTAATGCGTTACATGACTCCTGTATCACTTTTCAGTTACTTTCACCAAAATAACTACAGAAGAGCATTTTACATCCAGTAGAGGGCGATATGGTGTAGAATAATGACTGTGGGCTATCCAGGCTACTAACAATATAGTTTACAATTGGCAAAGTCAAGGCTCAAGATAATGCAAGAAATGATGACAGCCAGAATAACAAACGATCTAAGTCTGTTAAAAGTACGGTAGAGGTAAAGTGATTATCTGGCAATATCAGTGAATTGCTTGGGTCTATTCATATTACACACAACGGGACTATGAGTAAACTCTAATGCCACATGCAATTGTAAAATGACAAGATGCGCATACGTCTATCTCGCAAATGTACAGTCTTCTGCCATCTTCACCCATTGAGACAAGGCTGAAATCATGCCGTATCATGCCAGTATCCTCGCGTCACTCCTCTAAAACCTGCCCTAAACACACCTTCACTGGACTACCTCACACAATACAAAGTTCCACCTGCGAGAGAGAGAGATGAAAAAAAAAAATCTAAACAAATATATCAGAGGCTGTCGTTTAGTCTTTATTCCCAAACGTGGACACCACACGCAGCTATTGACTGACACAAACATTACAAACATTACTCTGGCAATGCGTTACTCCCAACACTCGTGGACATACAATCAAACAAAATGTAGTGTCTCACAGGACCACAGTGCTACATAAATACAGTCATACATCAAATAAAGAAACAGTATAAACCTATACATAACTAACCTACTGACAGATTTTGACTATAAATATACTGTATATAAATGTTTACCTATACAAAAAAAAAAAAAAAAAAAAAAAAAAAATACTATACGAATGCTTCACATAAATACTGTACCTATACACAACTAAACTTCTGACAGATTTTGACTCTAAAATATATAAATGTTTGCCCATACATAAAAAAAATAAAAAAAAAAAAAATGCGAATGCTTCACATAATAATGTACACAAGTCAAGCAGCTGGCCGAGCAACAGTGCAAGATGATTTGTAGAGCATAAGCATGTCTTTTTGGGATTATGTACACACAGTAGTGTCTGTGATGAATGTCTAGAACACATAGAGGAGAATTTGTTACTAAAGGTGGTTTGTACAGGCCCACTCACCTGTGTGTAGCACACTTTAAATTGCACAGAAAATAAAATAAAATAAAAGAGAGAGCATTTCAGGCAGTTTTTCTATGATGTGGTAAGGTTGGGGATGTTTGGGTGATAGAGGAGGTGAGATCTTTGCACCTGTGTTCACTGTCCGCTGTAGTGTCTTGCGGTCTGCTGTACTACATTTCCTGTACCAGACAGTGATGCAGCTGATCAGCATGCTCTCAAGGGGGCCCCTGTAGAATGTGGTGAGGATGGGTGGAGGGAGGCTTGCTCTTTTCAGCTGACAGGGAAAGAGTAGGTGATGTTGTGCCTACATGGAATGCCTATATAGAATGATTTAAAATATTTGTATGCTTTAGTGATTTTCACATTTTTATGCGTTGCTCATGTTGAGCATCAATAAAACAAAAGAAATGTGCAATGTTTGATTGCATGCACTAGTGGCAGTATAGAAGGAAAGGAGGAGGTAATCAAGAACACTTTAAGAGAAGTAATTAAGAGCTCAGGCTCAATCTATGGGCTTGCAATGAACAGCAGTCACATGATCCTTCAGATATCATTCTAATATGCAGATTTGTAGCTCGATTAATATCAATTATTACTTGTGTCTAATTATTAATCGATCAGGACCATGGTTGAAACATGAGCCAGATTCCTCAGAAAGGCAACAGGATGTTGTATATCAAATCTTAGTGCCACAACTAAGCAAGTTAACCAACCAACCAACTCTTTCACAGAACAGCATTCAACATTAACACCACTAGAACAATCATTGACTATTTAAATTCGGAGAAGAGATTGTCAAATTTGGGGCAAGTAAATCTAGATTTATGATCAAAGAGTTGCACAGCTGACCATCACATGTAAACCCATGAGAGTAAACAAGGTCATTGAATTGACAACCTTTTAACCTCTGGTCTCCACAGAACATGTTTATGTCAGAGAATGGCACAGGAACTGTTTTTTATAGATATAGATGGATCAAAATGAACTCAAAGATATATAAATTAATTTCAGTCCATTGCTTAACTACATATTCATTTATATGTAACCCACACATTTGACTATCATGTTTATAATCACTTACAGTATTTTGTATGTCTTTTAATAACTATTGGATAGCTTATGGATACATATCCAACCACGGGCTTCCCAAGACATCACTTCAGCGACTACTGAACTTCCAGCCAATCAGCAACCTCAGGAAACCCCCTTTCAACAACAACAAAGGGAACCCCCTTTACACAAGCAATGCAAGTAACCTCCAGACACCGATCTGTACTGGTGTATCTAATATAATTGTATTTCATTGAGGAACTCAATGCATTAAGTGACTGATGGCTGTTCATGTCTATGCAATTTCAGGTATTGCCGTAAACTTGGGATTCCACATTTCCATTCTCTTAAACTCATCTTTCCCTAAATTTCTCTCTTCCTGCAACTTGTGTGAATGTGTGAGTGCGTGCGTTTATGTGTTAGATTATTTTATATGTCTTAGATTTATCTAATAAAGCCTTATTCATATTGAAAAGAAAAGTATCTTGTGTTTTCTGCTTACAGATTAATGTCTTAAACTGTCGATCTTGTTACTGTGCTAATTGATAGTGTTTCACTATAGTTTGGATATTAATATCCAGCGCAAATTTGATGTTAAACGGCTCGTTCACTGAATTGCTGGCTGTTTCAGTGATCAGCCGTGAAACAGTGATTCTGTTCAAATTCACTTTAAAATCTTAAATGATTCCCTTTGAGCTAAATTGACCTATTTCCCTTAAAATTCTTATTATTATATCTTACCCCAAAATATTAATGCAGTTTTGACAAAAACAGAAAGGAGAACTGTTTTCAGCATAGATTGACAATATTTATTTTGCAGCAAATCAGCATTATATAATGATTTTTGAAGAGTCATGACACTGAAGACAGGAGTAATAATGCTGAAAAATCAGTTTAGCATCACGAGAATAAAATAGTTGATAAAGTGCTCTGCATTTAACCCATCCAACACACAAACACACACACACAGCAGAGGGCAGCCATTTATGCTGCGGCACCCGGGGAGCAGTTGGGGGTTCTATGCCTTGCTCAAGGGGACCTAAGTCGTGGTATTGCCGGCCTGAGATTTGAACTCAAAACCTTAGGGTTAGGAGTCAAACTCTCTAAGCATTAGGCCACAACTTCAGAAAATTGTTATTTTAAATTATAATAATATTTAACAGTTTTTCTGTGGTGTTAAATGCAGCATTTGTGTACATATCAGACTTATTTATCAATAGTGAAAGTATAAATTTTTTTTTAAAATTATTCTACAAATGCACTTATTTTGAAAACCTTTGCAGGAATGTCCAGTATTTCTGAACTCATAATTAGTATCATTTCTCACACTATTCCACTGAGATCTGAAAAACACAGATTGTTTATGATGAGAAGGAACAACAATATGTTGCTGATTGAGGAAATCTTGAAAACATGCCAATGGTAAACACACAACCTAAAGGATGCAGAGTCAACATATGCAGATGTGTGGATGGCAGTGGAAGGCCTTGTAATGAACAGAAATAAAGCAAACATATTTTATTGTATGAGGATCATTTTGGAGATACCATACAAGCATTGTTGTGTTGCTGTCTTCATTATATACCTTTTCGAATTCTGGATTAAATCAGAAAGAAAAATAGCTTCATTGCCAAGTATGTTTGTACATACAGTACAAGAAATTTGCTTTGGTGACAGAAGCTTTCTGTATTCAGAGACAAAAAAAACACACACATAATACAATGTGAACAAAATGCAAATATATAAATAAATAAAAAAAAATAGACAAAATAAAAAAGAGGGAAAAAAAGTATGTTTAGGTGTGCTATAGATGGAATAGAATAGAGTAAGATGTAGGCTTAGGCTAAAATGGGTGGTATGGAATGAATATAAGTAGTATTGCACCTATTTTTATTGCAAAATGGGGAAAGCATTTAATTGTTTGTGAGGTACATTGACTGGGGGAGACTTTTCGTGTGCCTGGCTGTCCTGATGTTTGGTGCTCTGTAGCGCTGACCATATTGCAAAAGTTCAAAAAGGAGATGGCTTGGATGTGAGGGATCCATAATGATTTTCTGAGCTCTTTTCCTCACTCTGGATATATACAGTTCTTGAAGAGTGGGCAGGGGAGCACCAAAAGGCCTCTCAGCAGTCCAAATCGTCCTCTGTAGCCTTTTAATGTCTGATTTTGTAGCTGAGCCAAGCCAGACAGTTATTGAAGTGGACAGGACAGACTTAATGGCAGTATAGTATAACTGTGTGAGTAGCTGGCAGATGGTAATTTCCTCAGATGGTCGAAGGAAGTGCAATCTCTGTTGGGTGTTTTCAACAATGGAGTCAATGTGATTGTCCCACTTCAGATCCGGAGAGATGGTGTTCCAAGGAATGTGAATGACTCTACTGCTGCCATAGTACTGTTCATGATTGTGAGTGGGGGAAGAGCTGAGGGGTTTTGAGCATGTGTTTATCTCCAGATTTTTAATTCAATTCAATTTCAATTCAAGTTTATTTGTATAGCGCTTTTTACGATACAAATCGTTGTAAAAAATCTTTACAGAGCATCATAGGTTTCAACAATATTTAGTAGTAGCCTATCAATGGTGACTGTCAGTTTATGAAGATTTGGCAAAAAATGTATGGAAAAATCAATTAAAGATGTAATCAAACAGACAGTTAACAGTAATTATTATATGATTTGGTAGTTCTGTATGTAGTTTCAAAGTTGGCATCATCTGAGGTCCTCTGAGGGGTTGGCATCATCTGTTCTCCTGTGTTCTGGATCCAGACTGAAACTTGTGTAATTCCTAGTTACAAAAACAGAGAAACAGACAGATAAATATAATTAGCAAATAGTTGCTGTCCCAACCAAATACAATTAATTTGTTTCACCCAATCTAAAGAATAATAATGCACATTTGATCAGATATAACTGCAGTCCAAGATTATGAGATGAATTATTTGAATGCTTGGCCAAAGAGATAGTCTAGAGTCTTTAATCTAGATTTAAACATAGAGAGTGTGTTGTGTAATGAATCCGGCCTCTGTGGTTCCCCCCTGATCGTCACCAGAGGTCGCCATCATCTGAATATTGACTTTTCTCATCAAACTCCATTTCCCATCATCCCGTACCTGACTTTGATTACAAGCTCACCTGATGCTTGTTTATGAGACAACTTAAGCCTCTGCCTCGTACGCACTCTTTGCAAAGTCTTGTTTTTGCCTTGACTGACATGTCAAAGTGTTATAATCTTATCTACTGGATTACTGTGTTGGATCCTGAACTGTTCTTTTGTTTTTATATTCCTCGCTGCCTTCCTTTTGAATCTTTTGCCTTGTTTTTTTGTACTGTTGTTTACTCTGCTTGTTGCCAGCCCCGGTCACTTGCCTGTCTTGTTATTATGCCGTTGTCTCGTCTCTGACAACCCTGTTACCGTTCATTGACCATTGTCTGTACAACTGTGTTTACGTTTATTAAAACCTGCAAATGGATCCTCACGCCGCTGACTTGTCATTACAGTCTGAACTCCGAACATTATCAGGAAGGCTATTACAGAGTTTGGGAGCCAAATGTGAAAATCTCTACATCTTTACTGGACTTTGCTATCCAATGTACTACCAAAAGTCCAGAGATTTTGTAACTTAATAGGTAGCCAGTGCAGAGACTGTAAAATTGGGGTAAGTATAAGTACATCCGTTTAGGTGCAAATTATAATCTATGAGATTCTGTGTACAGTTTTATTTATTTTTCATTTATTTATTTATTTTTTGGTCCAATAAGCAATATCTCTGTCTCAACCAAATTTAATAGGAGAATCATTGGTCATAAAATCTTTTACTTTTTTAACCCACTCTGTTTGCTTAGATAATTTAGAAGTTTCATCTGGTCTCATTGAGATATACAGTTGAGTATCATCAGCAAAACTGTGAAACCTAATCCACATATTTTCTAATAATATTACCAAGGGGCAACATGTATATTGAAAATAGCAGAGGGCCTAGGACAGATCCTTGTGGAACTTCATATTTTACTGGTGATAAATTAGATGACTCCATATTTAAATAAACAAAGTGATAACAATTGGACATGTAGGATCTAAACAATCTTAAGGCATGCCCTTGAATACTTGTATAGTTTTGTAATCGATCTATAAGTATGTCAAGATCTAAGGTGTTGAACGCAGCACTAAGATCAAGTAAAACTAGCAATGAGATTGGTCTGATGCTAGAAGCAAGTAATTTGTAATTTTAACAAGTGAAGTTAACTAAGATCTAGTTGTGGTTTCTTAATAAGATGATTGATAACCTCCAGCTTAAATGGTTTTGGGACGTGACCTAAAGATAATTATTTCAGTAATTTAGTGGGTAGAGTATCTAATAATCATGTTGTTGGTTTAGATGCAGTTATGCGTTTATTTAGCTCTTCCTGTCCTAGTTGTAAAGCACTGCAGTTTATCTTTGAGTGCAATGAATAAAGCTGATGTATTAGACACTTTAGAATCTACATTTGTTATTGTATTTCTGATGTTATCTTTTTTAATAGTGAATAAATTCCTAAAGACATTACTATAAAACTGGGAGGTAATATTTAGATCAGGTTAGTTTTTCTCCAATTGCATTCAAGACTACGAGTTTCTTTCTTTAGAGAGTGGATATTACTGTTGTTCCATGGCACGGTACATTTTTCTTTAAATCATTTTTTTTTTTTTTTTTTTACTTGATGCGGTCAACAGCTTCTAATGTATTAGAGAAGATAGTGCCCATGTTGCTAGTCATTTGTGTTTATAGGTACACAGAACAGTTGAGATAAATCAGGCAGGTTATTTGTGAATCTGTCTTTGGTGGCTGGAACAATAATTCTGCCAGGACGATAACACAGAGTGATATAGTTAATATCAGTAATATACAGCATTCACAATACAAGGAAATGGTCAGTAACATCATCACCATGAGGCATGATATCTATATCTGTAAGATCGATTCCATGCAATATGATTAAATCTAGCGTATGATTAAAACAACGAGTGGGCCCAGTGACATTTTGCTTGACTCCAAAAGAGTTTATTAGGTTAGGTCAGTAAATGCAAGTCCTATTGCATCAAATGTATTATCAACGTGAATGTTAAAAACTCAGACAATAACAATTTATCAATGGTAACCAATAGGTCTGAGAGGAAATTTGCTAATTATTTTAAGAATTCTGTATATGGCCCTAGTGGTCTATACACAGTAGCCAGAGCAAGAGATACATTTGATTTATTTTGCATGTCTGACAGTCTAACATTAAACAGAAGTATTTCAAATTAGTTAAACCTATGTCCTGTTTTCTGAGTAACATTAAGAATATCACCATATATTGCTGCAACTCCGCTGCCACGACCAGTCTGACGGGGCTCATGCTTATAACAGTAGCTTGGTGGAGTAGACTCGTTTAGACCAATATAATCATTTGGTTTTAGCCAGTTTTCAGTCAAGCAGAGTACATCAAACATATTATCTGGCCTCACTTTAAACATTTTTTTGTTCATTTTTTTTTTTTTTCTGGTTTAATCAAGATCAGGTTTTTTTCTAGATCCTGCATTAAATTTATATTTTGACCTCACTATTTGGGGAACAGACACAGTCTTAACAGATTGGTCAGCGCAAGTGCTTCTATCAGTTAAGCTGGTAGAACAAAAGTCATCATAGCAGTTGTTTTAGAATTGGCTTACTAGTCATATGGAGCGCAGCATCCTGGAGATGTTTTCCGAAAAGAGTTCTTCTGCGACTCTGCTGGTGGAAAAAGCCTAGGACGCTCCCAGAAAAGATGTTAAATGCTGTTACATCTGTACACCACCTTGCATTGATGTAAAAGCATGTCCCCACGCCTCATGATTTCCCTGTTGATTCTGCGTTGCGATTGGCTTAGAATAGCTGAAAGCCTGGCAGATATATCACACTGTCTGGAATGACTTCATTCAGTCAGGTTTCCGTAAAACACAAAGCAGCAGAAATCATTATTTATTCAGGAAAGCAGAAGAGGGAGTGGTGATTCGCCAGATGGATGCTAAATAGCACCTTTCTAAAGCCGTGCTGTCGTAGTTCGACTGCACGGCATCCCACTCTTGCTTCTTAAAGTGTTGCAGCTGCCAACTGCAGTGTTCAGAAAAACATCAAAATAATTGAAAACTGGTAGAAGAGTGTGTGGTGCCTTTTGCCGAATGATCAGCAGTATTTGGTAAACCTGATTGTGTTTGAGAGAGAAAAATAAAAAAGTTATAATGAAAGAAAATATATATTATATTATATTCACGACATTCTAACCAAAGACTATCTAGCAAAAATGATGGTCCGTAGATAAAACTTCTGCTTAGAAGCGTTCGGTCCGTGAGTGCCGCTCTTTGTCCAGGTATAACACAAAATTAATCCCAAGAGCTCACTGTATAAAGAGTGAGGGAGGAGAAAGGGTGCCCATCTCCGAACCATAGTGAATAAAATTCTTACTTCTCCAGCCAGATGAATATACATCATTTCATTCCTCAGAATTAAATGCAGTCAAACAAACAGACAAGTAAACGGTGTGATATGATATAAGAAGCAATATAAAGGATCATGAATGACTAATGCACACGTTGCTTTAGCCACCCTATTCTACAATGCATAACGCTTTCTTCCATCGAGAAGAAAATGCCAGTGAGAGCAGAGCTATACATCCGTGGTAATGCACACTTGCTTTTGTTACACTAGGGATTTTGTTACACTAGGGCTAGCTGCAGTAGCAAGCTCTCACTCAGATGGGGAAGAGGCTGCAGCATGGGGTTATGAACCCAGAAAGAGAGTGCTGGATTTAGGGAAAAAAATGCGAGAAAAGCAGAGTCCGTCTCAAACTCGTCCACTAGATCCATGTGTGAGCCCCGCAATCTCAATCTCTGCTGTGCCTCAGCATCAGCAGTAGTGGGACCGAAACCGCCAGATCACAAATGCCGTAACACTCCTGAAAACGTGCTTGGCAGGAGCGGCACATTTGTAGTGGGAAGAAGCACTTTTACTGGGACAGACAACAATAAATAGAACTGACACATACAGAGTGCTTCGCTGAATGATAGAAGCTGCCGCTGTATCCTCCGGATATGATTTTAAGCTCTCTGGACTCTACGTAACCCCACACATGACGTCTCGCCTATCCATTGGACTGATTTCACACATGATTCAGAGGCGTTTCCAAAGTGTCTTGATGCATCTGGAGTAGATCAGTCTTCGATCTTTAAATAATGCTGCATTGATAACAAAATCAGTAGTGTGCTTTGTGACTGGATATACTTTTTAATGGTTTAGAAAGGTTCACAAAACCTAAATGAATCATTTACAAACTTTACTGATAAGTTTATCGAGTTCACTCACTGATTCACTGAGATGGTTGCAGTGTTTAAAGGAATATATCACACAGTGATTAAGAATTTCACCCATTCTGTTCTGTTCTGAAGAAACTGGTGAAAACAATTATGGATAAAGGATGTATGCTATTATTGATAGCCTGGAGTGATGTAGACTACTTGTGGATTGTTGTGATATTTTTATCAGCTGTTTGGACTCTCATTCTGACGGCACACATTCAGTGCAGATGATCAATTTGTAAGAAAGTGATGTAATGTCAAATTTCTCCAAATTTATTCCAATAAAGAAACAAACTCACCTACAGTGTATCTTGGATGGCCAGAGGATGAATAAACTTGGCACATACATTTTTATTTTTTGGTTAACTTTTCATTTTGCAGCCCTGGAGGGGACGATTATCAGTCATTAATGACTTAAGCAATGCATGTCTATCATATTAATTCGGAATGTTATCCATGTAAACATGGTTCCCTGAAAAGAGAACGAGACGCTATGTCCTCTAGCAGTCCCTATGGGAAATGCCCTCTGCGAGACCGGTGTCTGAAGCACATGTCTAAACATGACAATAACATTGGCAGTGACAGCCTATGACGTCACTGCCATATGACCATAGTATTAAAGGGCACCTTTAATTAAAGGGAAAATACATTATCCGCTTTTTCATCTGCAATAATGAAGCATGCTTTCTGAGGCATGGCAAGAAAAGAGGATGCAGTGTCTCATTCCCATCTCAGGGAACCGTGGTTACATACTGTATTTTCCGGTCACACTTTTTTCATAGTTTGGCCGGTCCTGCAACTCATAGTCAGGTGCGACTTATTTATCAAAATTAATTTGACATGAACCAAGAGAAATTAACCAAGAGAAAAACATTACCGTCTACAGCCACCAGAGGGCGCTCTATGCTGCTCAGTGCTCCTGTAGTTAACACTGAAGACATTGACCGCCCTCTCGCGGCTGTAGACGGTAATGTTTTCTCTTGGTTCCAAATAAATGTGAATTATAGTCCAGTGCGACTTATATATGTTTTTTTCTTCCTCATCATGACATATTTTTGGACTGATGTGACTTATAGTCCAAACAATATGGTACATAGCCTGAGAAGTTCCCTTTTGAGGGGACTCAAACTGTGTCCTCTAGTGGTTGCAGTGGGGAACAAAATACCCATGCTGCCATGCTCAGGGAAGTGCATGCCATATTTTTTTGAGACGAGCACTAAGCACCGACTCCAAAGTGAAAGCATCAGCCCTCAGTGGTTGTCAGTGATTTTTGGAGTTTGAATTTTTCTTATATTTATTATTTTATTTTACCTAGCCCTGGAAAATTACCATTAAACAAGATGGAGTAACCAATAGTGCTGTTTTATAGATATATTTTATCTAAGACCCTTTTGTCTATTTTTTTTTTTTTTTCTCGATAATAAATTTTGTTTTCATCCTTATTTATGATTTTAATGTAACTATCACTTTATCCAATCCAGCCATAGTTACAAATAAATTTTTCAGCAGAAAACTTCTGTCTGTCAATTAAGTTTTTTTTTTTTTTTTTTTTAATTTCAAGCATTCTCTAGCGTGATCATTGGATTTCTTGGTACTGTGCCCACAAAGGAAGGGATGGGAGTCCTTCTGTTGGACCATTAGTCGGTTGAAGTTTTTGGTTACACTGGGACACTCAAAGGCCCCATGAAGTGAACTGGAATATGGTCTTTGTTCCTTCTCTTTCTCTTCTAAGTGTGGGGCTTGAAAGGAGCCTGCTGAAGAAGCCTGTGGGAGGGGCAGGCTCTTGCACCATCCTTATAACCAAGGAGAGCAATGCCAGCTCAACTATGAAAACAGAAGTGTTGCATCAACATTTATATTATATATATATATGGAACATGTGCGGCTTTGGTAGCTTCAGTCCCCGTTTACTGTAAATTCATAAACAATGAGAAACATAATCTTGTGAATTTATTTTTTTGTGCTGCACAGATGAAAAATAAATAAATAAATAAATAAATAAATAAAATAATTTAAAAATAATAATAATAATAATAATAATAATAATAATAATAATACAAATAATATTCATAGTTTTAACTCAGAATCACATTTATAACCAAATATGCATAATACCATGCATAATTTAGGTTCCATACATTTAAATACGCATAAATACTAGCAAAACAATACATTTAGAGTTTAACAAATACACACATGTCTATGGAAGCAACAATAACAATCCATTCAAATTTAATTTGCAGATTTGTTTTATTCATATCAGATACACATAGGGTAAGTAACTGTAAAGTTCACTCTATTCTTCCCCCAGTTCACCTGCCACTTATTACTTGTATTTCAGGAGAGACTGATGAGTTCACCTGCTGTAAATCCGACTAACAGGACTCTCTGCCCTGCAGCGTGAACAAACATGTCACCTATCTCACATTACAGATCACGATCAAGATAATTTAGAAAGAACACATATTTATGAATCAGAATATCAGATTGTTCATGACATGGTATGCAAGTTTGTGAATATTTAAATAAAAAAAATTGGAAAAACAAAAAAGCGATCCATCTGTCATACAGTGTTATTGTAGACACGGTGTGTCACATGACAAGAGGGAACATTCTAAAATAACAGTTGCCTTAAAAAAAACTCACACTGGGGGACCGATAGAATATTTTCAATTCACCATTGAAAAGGTTCATGTAACACATGTGAAACACATTGTGTGTATGGTGTTTTATTTTTCAGTCAAGTGTAAAGTCCATGGGCATGAGTAAGAAGCCCTGATGGGTCATGGGTATTGTTGATAAGGACAGTTGAGGATGAAAAAAAACTGTTTTTGTGGCATGAGGTCCTGGTCCTGATTTACCGCAATCTTCTGCCAGATGGGAGTTTGTATCCTTGGCAGTAGCAGCAGAACACCAAGATAGTGATGGAGGTGGTGAGAATGGACTCAATGATGGAAGTGTAGAAGTGAACCATCATTGTCTTTGGCAGGTTAAACTTATTCAGCTGCCTCAGGTGTGCTTTTTTAATTAGAAAGGTAATGTTAAACTCCCACTTGAGGGCCTGGGTGATGATGGTGAGGGGTTATGGGGGACAGGTGGGCAGGGTTCTTCCTGACTCTCTAACTGCATCATCTACAGACCTTTTGGCTCTGCAGGCAGACTGCAGGGAGTCCAGGAGAGGGTCTGTGATGGATTTGAGGTGGGACAACACAAGGTGCTCAAATGACTTAATTACTACAGATGTCAGGGCGATAGGTCTGTAGTCATTTAGACCTGTGGTCCCTTGGTTTTTTGGTCATTGGGATGATGGTGGAGGTCTTGAAGCAGGCTGGCACATGGCATAGAATTTCAACTCTCTGTATGTATGTACTGTACATGTGGAAGAATTGACAATGAAGCAGACTTGACTTGACTTGATATCTGCAAAGAGGTCTAAAAGATACCTGTAAAAATTGGATATAGCTGGTCAGCACAGCACTTCAGAGGGGAATGGAGAAACAGACTCCGGTCTGGCTGCTTTCCGAGGGTTCTGTCTCATGAAGACTCCTAACATCTCTCTCCTTGTGAGTCATTTTCAGACAGAAGTGGAGGCATTAGCTGAAAATTGCTGTTGTAGTTTATCAGAGTACGTGATGGAACACAGCAATCTTCACAGAAGCTTATGTATGATGTCACAGCCTCTGTATACTCATCCAGGTTGTTGGTATCATTCCTAAACAAATCTCAGTTAGTACAATCCAAGCATTCTCTAATTTCTGCCTGTATGCAGGAATATGATGGATAATTTGATTACTGCATGGGTATGAGCCTAATAAACAAATACACTGATCGGAAAGAATGATCACTCACTCTTGGGTATGCAATGTATCTTGTTTAGTTCTTGTGTGTAAAACAAATACTTGCTTTACAATACTAACAAGCCGAGAATTACCAAAAGCGAGCTATGATGTATTTTGCCAAGCAATATACACTAGGGGCAAAACTCCTTTAAATTAGTGTAATTAGTCTGACTTTCACTGTTTTATCTTGAGCACTGTTCTATCACACACATTTATAATGAGAGAGCAGAAGGAGGCAACTTTCCTAGACTGCAGCTATTTTCCAGTCTCACATACATACACAGCATTCTGTGCAAACTCAGATCTTTCACTGGTGCTTGGAACGAGTTTAAAGTCTGTACACATGCTTCCTGCAGATACAACACACATATAAAATCAATGTTAAGCTTATCATTGGTGTAGTGCACCTGAAGGTCAGGTAGCCCTTTGTTTGTGGATTTGACTGGATAGTTGGCAAAATCAGAATGACTCTGCGACCTAATCGCTTTACACACCCTCTTAAACACAGCAGTATTTGCAAGGTGGTAAAAAGGCCTGACGGCATGCCTGTTAGTTTCATCTAAAACTGTTCCTAGAATAATTGCACAGTAAATAAAACTAAAGAGAGAGAGAAATGCTAGAAATGCCCTCTTTTTGTGAGGACTCTTGAGTCTCAGTTAAACTTATTTGCATAAAAGTACATATGCCTTTGATCTAGTGGTTTGAATAGAGTTAAAATAAAATAAACCTCATCTGGTGCATTCAAATTAATACTTGGTAACAAACATATTAACGGTCTCTCTTTTAATTGTGTTTTTTTTTTTTTTTTTTTTTAAGACTGCAACAGTAGAGTTCTGAAAGTAAACATCCCATTTATTTCCTACATAGCAGAACTGGCTTTGAAAGATAACTTATAAACCATTACCGACAGAGCTACTGTGAGCTATGAGGTTGTTTATCAATGGTATTTCATTTTACTGAATTTGTCAGTTCCTTTTCAACTGTCAACTATATTCAACAATGTAATTCAATGTAATTATATATATATATATATATATATATATATATATATATATATATATACAGTATTGTTCAAAATAATAGCAGTACAATGTGACTAACCAGAATAATCAAGGTTTTTAGTATATTTTTATTGCTACGTGGCAAACAAGTTACCAGTAGGTTCAGTAGATTGTCAGAAAACAAACAAGACCCAGCATTCATGATATGCACGCTCTTAAGGCTGTGCAATTGGGCAATTAGTTGAAAGGGGTGTGTTCAAAAAAATAGCAGTGTCTACCTTTGACTGTACAAACTCAAAACTATTTTGTACAAACATTTTTTTTTTTTCTGGGATTTAGCAATCCTGTGAATCACTAAACTAATATTTAGTTGTATGACCACAGTTTTTTAAAACTGCTTGACATCTGTGTGGCATGGAGTCAACCAACTTGTGGCACCTCTCAGCTGTTATTCCACTCCATGATTCTTTAACAACATTCCACAATTCATTCACATTTCTTGGTTTTGCTTCAGAAACAGCATTTTTGATATCACCCCACAAGTTCTCAATTGGATTAAGGTCTGGAGATTGGGCTGGCCACTCCATAACATTAATTTTGTTGGTTTGGAACCAAGACTTTGCCCGTTTACTAGTGTGTTTTGGGTCATTGTCTTGTTGAAACAACCATTTCAAGGGCATGTCCTCTTCAGCATAGGGAAACATGACCTCTTCAAGTATTTTAACATATGCAAACTGATCCATGATCCCTGGTATGCGATAAATAGGCCCAACACCATAGTAGGAGAAACATGCCCATATCATGATGCTTGCACCTCCATGCTTCACTGTCTTCACTGTGTACTGTGGCTTGAATTCAGAGTTTGGGGGTCGTCTCACAAACTGCCTGTGGCCCTTGGACCCAAAAAGAACAATTTTACTCTCATCAGTCCACAAAATGTTCCTCCATTTCTCTTTAGGCCAGTTGATGTGTTCTTTGGCAAATTGTAACCTCTTCTGCACATGCCTTTTTTTTAACAGAGGGACTTTGCGGGGGATTCTTGAAAATAGATTAGCTTCACACAGACGTCTTCTAACTGTCACAGTACTTACAGGTAACTCCAGACTGTCTTTGATCATCCTGGAGGTGATCATTGGCTGAGCCTTTGCCATTCTGGTTATTCTTCTATCCATTTTGATGGTTGTCTTCCGTTTTCTTCCACATCTCTCTGGTTTTGCTCTCCATTTTAAGGCATTGGAGATCATTTTAGCTGAACAGCCTATCATTTTTTGCACCTCTTTATAGGTTTTCCCCTCTCTAATCAACTTTTTAATCAAAGTACGCTGTTCTTCTGAACAATGTCTTGAACGACCCATTTTCCTCAGCTTTCAAATGCATGTTCAACAAGTGTTGGCTTCATCCTTAAATAGGGGCCACCTGATTCACACCTGTTTCTTCACAAAATTGATGACCTCAGTGATTGAATGCCACACTGCTATTTTTTTGAACACACCCCTTTCAACTAATTCAACTAATTGCCCAATTGCACAGCCTTAAGAGCGTGCATATCATGAATGCTGGGTCTCGTTTGTTTTCTGAGAATCTACTGAACCTACTGGTAACTTGTTTGCCACGTAGCAATAAAAAAATATACGAAAAACCTTGATTATTCTGGTTAGTCACATTGTACTGCTATTATTTTGAACAATACTGTATATATATATATATATATATATATATATATATATATATATATATATATATATATATATATATATATACATTTTTATTAATTTTTTTCTACAAAGAAATCTCCACCACGATGAGCGTAGAAACAAATCTCACCAACATAATATTTTAGAGGCTACCAACGTGCGTAGAAACAAATCTCACCAACATAATATTTTAGAGGCTACCAACGTCCGTGAGTTGGGTATATGATATATGATAGTTATGGCAATACAATTAAGTTACTTAAGTTATAAATGCAGTGTTTAAAAATATGATTTTTTAAACTGATTTATTTTTTTAAGTAGTGTGCACTTTAATCCACTGGTGGTGGATGAGGACATGTAAAGTGCTTTGAGTGCCTAGAAAAGCGCTACTGTATATACATGTAAGGAATTATTATTATTATTATTTTAGCTTGCATCATCAAGTGATTTATACTTGAGGATGCAACCTAAAATGCAGACGAATCTTACAACATTTAGATGCAATGAAAGGTTTAATAATATTTCAAAATGTTGCACCCAACATATTTAAATGGGGAATTATATTTTGGGAAAATTTCAACAAGTAAATGTGTATAAGTTTGTCACAGTAACACTAATATAAGTAAAAATAAATGACTAATTTGAATGAGATCATCTGCTGCATTAAAGGTTTACTCTACCCAAAAAATGTTGTAATTAAGCCCCATGTCGTTTCAAACCCGTAAATTATTTGTTCTTCTTCAGAGCACAATTTAAGATATTTTGGATGACAACCGGTAGGCTTGAGACTGTCCCATAGACTGTCAAATAAATAACAATGTCGTCAAGGTCCAGGAAAGTATGGAAAGCATTGTCAGGATAGTCCATCTGCCATCAGTGATTAAACCGTAATGTTATGAAGCAATGAGAGTACTTGTTGTACACAAAGAAAACTAAAATAACTTTATTCAACAATTCCTTTCCGTGTCTCTCCAAATCAGTGTAGCGCCATTTTTGCAAATCTGAAATGTACTCAGATGGCACATTCTCGTCGCTTTTTAGAATGTTACGGTTGAATCACTGGTTGAATAATGACAAAATTTTCATTTTGGGATGGAGTCCTTTTAAGCTGCTTCGGCATCACATATCAAGGCTTATTCCTCACAGCGCGTCTTATTAAAAAATGAAAAGTAGCTGAGATTAACTTGAATCATTCTTTGTATACGGAGGTGATGAGGACATTTACATGTACGTGCAGCTCAAGCCTGGTTTTGCGTAGATGATTATAGCGTGTGATGTGTGTGGACACATATAGGTGAGCTCAGTCGGGAAGGATTGTACCTCAAGTTGGTTTCATACAGATTATTTTAACAGAGAATATTTATTCTCTATATGACTTACTTCAAATAAGACACGTCAAGCTTTCTTTAGATATACCGTATTTCTCAGGTCATTTTCATGCATGTTAGTGTCTCGTTTCAAGAAGATGTTCACAGAGACTGAATACAGAAAGTGAACCCTTTTTTTTACGAAAAAAAAGATTTGTAGATATTGGGAGTGTAGGCTATAAAGATAATAGGCTACATGTGTTTTTTCAGTCATTATTAAATTAAGAAAAGACATATGACTTTCTCTTTGTAGTGTATTTTCTAGGTTTGACTTAAGTAAAGTAATTAGTAATCTGATTACTTTTTAAATGCAGTAGTCAGTAATCAAATTACAATTTAAAAGAAGTAATTAGTAATTTTTATATTGGATTACTTTTTTTGAGTAACTTACCCAACACTGTCCATGAAGCATACTATCAGTACATTTACACAAAACCATGTAATAAAAATGTTTAAGTTTTTTCCCTTTCACGTTTTTTTACGTTTTGCAAACAAGACAATATTGACAGAGCAATCTCTGTTCACACATTCACAAAAACAATTAAAAATGCTGTATTTATACATGCCAGGCCAGCATGTCAAAGCCACTTTGTAAAGAAACACGCGAACTGACCACATAATAAGTTTGCACATGATGTCACCATTTTCAAAAATGTGAGTTTCTGTAGTTAATAGGATTGTTTTCAAAAACTTGCACCGTTTTCAAATGTGAGCTTTTTTAAGCACGCAAAACTACATTGTTGTGCAATGCAACTGGATTCTAGATTTTCTGACTAAAAGACATCAGTCTGTTAAGTTAGATAATCTCTCTTCCTCCATCATCTACCTGTACACCGGTGTTCCACAGGGCTGTGTACTAAGTCCTCTTCTGTACTCCTTATTCAACCATGACTGCGTTCCTGTTTATGTCTCCAACACCATAATCAAATTTGCAGATGACACCACTGTGGTAGGTCTGATCAAAGAAGATGATGAGTCAGCCTACAGGGTTGAGGTGCAGCATCTGGCTGTGTGGTGTGCCACCAACAATCTGGAACTAAACACTCAGAAGACAAAAGAGATCATTGTGGACTTCAGGCGGACTAGGAGTCATGCACCCCCCCCCCCCCCCCCCCCATCTACATCAGTGGATATGTAGTGGTGGAGCATGTGTCGAGTTTCAAGTTCCTTGGCATTCACATCTCTGATGACCTCACCTGGTCCCTTAACACCTCCACCCTGGTCAAAAAGGCAGTCCCAAAAGTTGTGCAAAAAGCACTCCAGCAGGTAGTGAGAAAACTGCTCAACGGATCATCGGCACTCAGTTAATTTCCATTGAGGACATTTATCACAATCGCTGCATGGCAGGGTAAGGAACATCATCAAGGATGCTTCTCACCCTAACCATGGACTGTACATTGTTCAAGCTACTACACTGTAAACTATCTAACATTGTTACTGTACAAAGCACAATAAACTATTTCTATAAAAATATTTTTGCAATACTGAAGTTTTGCATAACAATATTGTTAATAATAATAATGTTTTTACATTAACAATAATTCTACCGTACACTCTGTATTTATTACAAACTGTATTTATTGGCACTGTTCTTTTGCTGCTGTTCATAATGTTCATATTTTCCTTCAATACATTCCTAGTTATATTCTGTACATACTCTGCTTAATATTGTATATAGCAACTCCACTGTAAATCACTTCACTTATATGTACAGGTCCTTCTCAAAAAATTAGCATATTGTGATAAAGTTCATTATTTTCCATAATGTAATGATTAAAATTAAACTTTCATATATTTTAGATTCATTGCACATCAACTGAAATAGTTCAGGTCTTTTATTGTTTTAATACAGATGATTTTGGCATACAGCTCATGAAAACCCAAAATGCCTGCCTCAAAAAATTAGCATATTTCATCCGACCAATAAAAGAAAAGTTTTTTTAATACAAAAAAAGTCAACCTTTAAATAATTATGTTCAGTTATGCACTCAATACTTGGTCGGGAATCCTTTTGCAGAAATGACTGCTTCAATGCGGCGTTGCATGGAGGCAATCAGCCTGTGGCACTGCTGAGGTGTTATGGAGCCCCAGGATGCTTCGATAGCAGCCTTAAGCTCATCCAGAGTGTTGGGTCTTGCGTCTCTCAACTTTCTCACCCACCTCTCTACTAACTTTACCAATAAATTAATATAAGCTTAATAGATAACTTTCAGAACAGACCAGATTCCTTGTCATAGGCTCCAGTTATCACAAGGGTGTTAACACGATAACACAGTAAAGGAATTAACCAAAATCAAGCAAACCAACTAAAGCATGTTCCTCTGACCATCAATTGTGCGACTGTGGAGAGAGTGAGCAGCACCAAGTTCCTGGGTGTGCACATCACAGAGGACCTCTCCTGGACTGAAAACACAGCAGCACTGGCCAAGAAATCAAATCAGCGTCTCTACTTCCTCCGCAAACTGAGGAGAGCCAGAGCCCCACCCCCCATCATGTACACCTTCTACAGAGGGAACATCGAGAGAATCCTGACGAGCTGCATCACTGTGTGGTATGGCGCCTGCAACGCGTCCTGCCAAAAGACTCTGCAATGCATAGTGAGAGCAGCTGAGAAGATCATTGGTGTCTCTCTCCCCTCCCTCCAGGACATTTATGGAACACGTCTCACCCGCAAAGCCCTCTGCATCGCAGGTGATCCCACACACCCATCACACAGCTTCTTCAGCCTGCTGCCATCAGGGAGGAGACTGCGGAGTCTCCAGGCAAGGACCAATAGACTGAAGGACAGCTTCATCCACCAGGCTGTCAGGAAGCTGAACTCGCTCCTGTACTTGCCCCCTCTTCTGCCTCAAGCACCACTGAACTATTAACCCCCACCACACTTAAATACAATGACAAGCACCAGTCACTTTGTGCAGCTTTGGTCTGCTCACTACCTCATTCTCCATGGAACTGACGTCATTCCACTAACTCATCAGTCAGTTTAATAATATAACTGCTCTTGAGCCCTTTGCCACTTTAATCAGACTTAATAAGCTTGTGTTTTTGCACTAAATAATCTTTTATCTGCACTGTTGTTCACTTCATTGATTTGCACTCTATCTGCTTTTTGCCTTGCGCTGCTTTATTTAACTTTATTTTTAATTTTATTATGTCTTTTTTTTTAACATTCCCTAATTGTATAGTTGTATCTACATTTTATATTTTGATCTAGAATTTTAGGCTTTAATGTTAATGTTATCTGTGTGCACCGGGGGTCTGAGAGTAACGCAATTTCGATTCTCTGTATGTATGAACTGTACATGTGGAAGAATTGACAATAAAGCAGACTTGAACTTGAACTTAAAGCTTTCTGGATTGAGAACAGAATCCTCATTATGCAGCCTCCACACACACAGCTTGTGCTGTGCAATGGTGCAGCTTAAAACCTCATGGCTTCCTCTCCTCCTGCAATCTCATCAGATCACCAATTATTGGAAGCAGGTGGTAGCCCTTACCTCGTGCTTAGGGAAAGTAAAGGAGCAGAGAGAGAGAAACGGAGAAAACAAAAATACATCCTTGGATGTAACATATCACTTTTTGACATGTTTTTGGTTATTGCAGTTTAACTTGTAAATGTGTTCCTTTAATTAGAATCCTATCCCATTTATGCACTGCTCCTGCTGTTAAAAAAAGTTACTTTTAATGTTAGTAGATTTTAAATGAGCAAATTTTTACTTTTAATTCAATTAAATTCAAGTTTTCACTATACAAATCAATGCAAAGCTGCTGTACAATATATGTTTCTACAATATATTTAGTAGTAGCTTATCAATGGTGACTATGATAGTAAATGTACATATGGCAGAAACAACAGAAGAAGAAAAAATCAGTTAAAAACAGATTATGAACACTATTAACAGCAGTTTGTATATGTTCCAATCAAACTTATAACAACATTTGGTAGTTCTGTATGTTGTTTACGGGGTTGGCATCTTCTTAGATCCATCCAAAAAATGGCTGCCTAGTGTTTTTTATTTATTTATTCATCTGCCTCTCGCAGGTGGAACTTTGTATTGCGTGACGTAGCCAGTGAAGGCATGTTAAGGGTGGGTTTTGCAGGAGTGGCCCGAGGATACTGGCATGACGTGGCATTATTTGTGCTTGAGGTCCCAGGATAATATATCTGCCCGGCTCACTGTTAGCCCCAGCTCACACTGGCCAGTGGAAAAGTGGCTAATGGGTGAAGTTGGCAGAAGACAGTACATTCGCGAGATGGACGTATGCGCACCGTGTCATTTTACAATTGCATATGGCATTAGAGTTTACATCTAGTCTTGTTGTGTCTAATATGAATAGACCCAAGCAATGCATAGATATTGCCAGATAATCACTTTACCTCTACTGTACTTTTAACAGACTTGGATCGTTTGTGATTCTGTCCATCTTTTCTTGCACTGTCTTGAGCCTTCACTTCACGCCAATTATAACCTATATTGTTAGTAGCCTGGGTAGCCCACAGTCTACACCATTATTCTACACCATATCACCCTCTAATGTAAAATTATCTGCAGTACCTTTTGACATTTCAGAATGTTAAGTTCAACTTCTATAGTTATTTTGGTGAAAAATAACTCAAAGGTAATACAGGAGTCAAGTAACACATTACAATTCTGAGACAGTAATATTGTAAGGTAAGGGATTACTTTTAAATGACAGTAACAAATAATCTACAATGTATTACAGTTTGGAAGTAACTTGCACCACACTGTTTGTATGGGTTTTTATTTATTTGTTTTATAATTTTATTTTTAATTTTATTTTTTGGTGCTAAATTGGCTCTCCTTTCACCTGTGGCCAACCCTACAAGTGCATTGGTATTCCTTACTGACTCCACTACGGTCTAAACAGCTTAAAATAACTAATAATAATAATAATAATAATAATAATAATAATAATAATAATAATAATAATAATAACAATAACTAAACAAACTAATATTGCTGAATTCACACAGGCAACCAGAAGTGATAGGGCTAGTCTGATGTCAGAGAGCTGAGTCACAGGCATTCATTGTTCGCCGTGTTGTTATTCTACATGATTGACGACTTCATTCTGAAATGGTTAGCAAATGATTAGACCAATTATTTGTCATGCGATTTAATAAGACCAATTCCAATGCATGTCTGATGGCCTGAAAAGATTAAAAAAATAAATAATAATAATAATAATGACTGGGGCATCCACCTGGAAGGAGGTTTTGTTGTTGCTGTTGTTTTCGTTCTCTTTTTTTTTTTTTTTTTTTTTGGTCAACTTTTTCTTCAAAAAACAAAAAACAAAAAAACATTGTAATAAATAAACCACATTTCAAAAACATTTCTGAGAAAGCCATGTGTCATTATGCTGTCTTCAGTTTACCCTGAGCAGAACCACATGTCTCACTACCTAATGAGACACAGGCTGTGCATTAAAGTACTGTGCTCTTTCTAATGGTTTATATTAGAGATAAATAAAGATTTCTCAGCAAGGGCGTTTGAATGCTTCGGTGGCACCGTTTCCACTTCCTCATTACTTCACTGTTTTATGGTCAAAGCTGTCAGATTTGAGTGAGTTATACATTCTAAATTGAGTGAACAGCTGGGGAGTTGGTTTTACAAGCTTCCATAATGTTCATAATGGATTTTTTATTTTTATTTTAACCCTTGTGTGATGTTCATATTTGTGTTACTCAGCCAGTGTTTGTGGGTCCAGTGAACCCGCTGCAGTGAACCCGCTGCAGTTTTGAGTTTTTAAAAAATTATATGTTAAAATACAAAAAAAATGTTTACTTCATCCCAGTTACAAGCAATATAGACAGCATATATGGTCAACATTTGCTATTTACCTTTTTTTTTTTTTATTAGTGATTTGTTGCCCTTCTGGAAACTATGTTCAATCACTGCATGTACTCAATACATGGTAGTGGCTCATTTTGCTTTACTCACTGCCTCAATTCTGCATGGCATGGCACATCCGCATTTTTTGGTCTCTTGTTTCTCATTTTCCTCTTGACAATACCCCATAGATTCTCTATGGTGTTCAGGTCTGGTGAGTTTGCTGGCCAGTCAAGCAAACCAACACCATGGCAATTTAACCAAAACTTTAGGCACAATTCATTGACCTAAAATGTGTGCAGGTCCCCTACCATCTTAAATCAGTAGATCATTCCTCAGAGGAATCTGCAAGGCAGGGGCTGTCACGAGGAGCATTACTCCAGGAATCAGGTCCGAGTGGGCCAGTAAGGTGCCACAAGCAGGATCTGCTCCTCTTCCTCCCTGACCTCACACACCGTGTGTTGTCCGGTCTGACCAGCATGTGCTTGCCTCATAAACGCCCTCTGAGGCGGTTCAAGGCAAGTCGTACTGTTCAAAACTCTAGGCAGTTGATTCACCAGTGCATTTGGGGACCTGTCCAAAACCCAGACACTGTGAGCCCATTGTACTTTGCCCCCCAGCCAGTGGTAGAGGCATCCATATAAACCACAACATGCCTAGAGCACTCCTGCCCAAAGAAATGCAAGGATTGACCAAGGGGTGAAGGTAGGGTTGCAGGACAGTGTGACTTGGACCCAATGCCGCATAGCCACGCCCACCTTGTGTAGCCCCAAAAATGCTCATAACTGCTGGATCTGGCAACATAGAGGCTGTGTCCACGCCCTCACTCAGAATCCAAGCCTCATTCATTATGCCAGTGTATTGCAGTTATCATGTTCATACCACAGACACTAAACATTCTTGCAAAATCTCTCAAATTCTGTATCTACATCTGATACAGGCTCAAAAATATTATGCTGGATGTCTAATCTCTCATTCATTCACGTGGGACAGTAAACATCTGTTTGCTGTGTCAGCTACTGAAATGACCCGAGCTTTAAAACAGCCATTTAGAGCCGATGTCAACAATATTATTCATGACCCTTCCAAATGAGGTAATAACAATTTCATTCAAGGGATAAATCCTAGGGTTGTAAATAGACATGAAAACAATTTCTGTAGAATATTTGCCCTTACCTAACCATCATACCTTCTATGTAGATATCAGAGAACAGTTTAAAATATGTTATCAATGCATTCAATGACACCTTTAAAATAAAGTGTTACCAGTTAGAGGCAGGTTTGTAGGCATGGTTAGGTTTAAGAAGTAGAGGTAGGGTCAAAGGTGTAACTACAGATATATAATTACAGATATAATCGCAATGACAGTATTTTCAAATATAAGTTTTCAAAAACATGAATGTACACAATAAAGGCATTGTAACATACAATTTATTTAAATGTATAGTAATTAAGGACACTTAAAGTCAGCATCAAATTAAAGTTGCAATAGTAATTATTCTATATTGTGATGTATACCCGAGTGAAATAATTCCAAATCCACCATTTTTTCCAACAAACAGCCCAAACAGTAGAGTTAGATTAACGGCAGAGGATTATGGTGTATTGATATATTGCTGAGACAACATAACTCTTAATGTTCTTTATGTTTATTTCATGCTTTATTTAGTAGTAGAGAGGAAGAGATCGGTTCAGTGAAAAATATATTGCAGAGCAAAGAAGACTCCGACAATGTGTCAACAGACAAGACAGAACAGGTTACTTTTGGAATGAAACCAAGTCTCAGCTTTCAAACTTTGTCAGGTTTTAAATAAATTCAAACAATAAGTTCTACTGGTTCAAATATGAATCAATCTCTTCCTGTCATTTGTAGTGTCACAGGGTAAGCCTGTGACTATGCATTGACTGAACACACACACACGCACATTACGCACATACCGGCGTCATGTTAACACGGTCTGTTTGCTCTTTTGCACTGACTATCATGTATACACGGACTTGTGTAGAATTAGATGCTATTGTATGTTTAAAGGTGTGTTATGGTGTATTATGTCCTGATTTATGTGAGTTATATGGGGAATCAGTGGCTGTAACATTAGTGCATATGATAGCATATACAGAATTTACAGAAAATAAATCACTGCACCATTATTATTTGGTTTAAATGGTTTATTTAGTACAGTGTTAAGAGTGAAACAAATATACTTGAAAGTAAATTCAAAGCGACCGAAAAAAGAGCCCACCGAGCCTGCCTGGAATTGAGTCTTTTGGCAGTTCTAATGTACTCTAAATTCTTATGATCGGTCCAAACAATGAAATAAACCCCTTAGCCTTCCAGCCAGTGACGCCACTCCTCTAACGCTAATTTGACGGCCAACAACTCTCTGTTAATCGATTATCGATGAGAAAAAAAACGCGCAAGGATGTACCTTATCCGAAACAGCACGTTGGGACAACACTGCTCCTACTCCCACCTCTGATGCGTCGACCTCTACCACGAACTGCCATGTGGGATCAGGGTTCCACAAGGATGGGAGCCGAAACGAAGCGACTTTTGAGGTTAGTGAACGCAGCCTCTGACCACGACCACCTGAACGGAGCACTGGGAGAGGTCAAGGCTGTCAGAGGTGAGGCTAGTTGGCTGAAATTGCGAATGAAGCGCCAATAGAAATTGGAGAACCCCAGAAACCGCTGTAGGGCCTTACGGGAATCTGGAGATGGCCAATCTATCACAGCCTTAATCTTGTCAGAGTCCATACGTATTCCCTCGGATGAGACGATATACCCTAGGAAGGGAACAGACTGTGCATGAAATACGCATTTCTCCGCCTTGACAAAAAGCCCATTCTCAAGTAACCTCTGGAGCACTCGTCTGACGTGTTGAACGTGTTCCTGCAGAGATGAAGAAAAAATCAGTATGTCATCCAGGTAAACATATATAAACTGATCTACCATATCTCTCAACACGTCATTAACGAGTGCTTGGAAAAACCCGGGCGAGTTGAAGAGCCCGAACGGCATCACCAAGTATTCAAAGTGCCCTCTGGGGGTATTAAAGGCGGTTTTCCATTCATCCCCCTTCCTGATGCGGACCACATGATAAGCATTATGTAAATCCAATTTTGTGAATACAGATGCTCCCTGCAACCTCTCGAAAGCTGAAGACATGAGTGGTAATGGATAGGTGTTCTTTATCGTGATGTTGTTCAGGTCTCAGTAATCAATGCAAGGTCGAAGAGAACCATCCTTCTTACCCACAAAAAAGAACCCTGCCCCCGATGGAGAAGAGGAAGGATGGATGAACCCAGATGCAAAGGAATCAGAAATGTATTTCTCCATGGCCTCCCTCTCATGAATAGAAAGAGAGTATAACTTGCCCTTAGGCGGAGACTTACCTGGCACTAAATCTATGGCACAGTCGTAGGGACGATGCGGAGGAAGAGAAGCAGCTTACTGAAAACTTCCTTCAGGTCCAGATTCTCTGCGGGAACGTTTGGCAAACCATGTTCTCCCTCTGAAAGACAGAAACAGGGACAACAGGATAAGCAGAAACCAGACAAGACTCATGACAACTTTCACTTGGAACCCCACTCCACTCTTGGATTATGTTTAGTTAACCAGGGGTGACGTAACACAATGGGAGCAACAGGGGAGTCCATGAGAAAAAAGGATATGGTTTCGCGATGATTGCCAGAAGTGAGTAGTGTGATGGGTTCTGGCCGTTGAGTGCGGTGACATGGATGGGAAGAGACACAGGCAGGACAGGAATGTTCAGGTGATGTGCAAGGAAATAATCGATGAAATTACCTTTGCTCCGGAGTCCAGAAGAGCTTGACAGTCGTGAGAGTGATTCTTCCACCGCAGTTTCACCGGAAGGAGGGTGTTGTTGAGGACTTCCCAGCGGAGATCCCACCCGAATGTAGCCTCAAGTTTACTACCGGGCTGGCTCTTTTACCGGGCATGAGTAGATGTTGTGTTCCGAGTCTCCACAGTATAAACATAGTCCTTGGGACCTCCGCTGTTCCCTCTCCCTCCGGGTCAGCCGAGCTCTACTCACCTGCATGGTCTCGTGGTCGTCGAAGAGATCGACCGCGTTCTCTCGACTCGAGCGCCACCTAACTGGAGAGATGGTATGGCACACTGGACTTTGCTGGTGACCCAGGCGATTAATCCGTCCATCAACTCGTAAGGCCAAGTCGATTAATCCATGAAATAAATAAACAGGTATACAACGACGATGCTGGGAAGACGACTATCCAAGATGGTGGTGAGGTGGTGAGGAATCCGGTTAATGACGGTGAGAAGGCAGCAGGAGAGGATGGCACAGGAACTGCGGGGAATAGAGCCGAAGGTAAGTCTTTGTGGCTGAGTGAAAGTGCGGAGAGTGGATGAGGTTCAGGGAAAACACGAACATCCAAATGCAAACAACACAGAAGCCAACAGACAGAGGAAGCGCCATTAAACAACGTTCTCACAAACACAAGACGTGAGACAAGCCAATATATAGGGAGTGTGTAATGAGTGACAGCTGCTGCTGATGACAATAAACGGAGATGCCCACAAACTAATCAGTGCAGACGCGAAACACACAGACTTCACCACAAAGTGCAAAAACCCAGAGATCCCGGTTTACCAACCGTGACACTTGTCTAACAGACATTTCTTGCTGGATGATGGACCATCACCTTCAACTCAATCTTGCCAAGACAGAACTGCTTGTGATTCCAGCAAACCCATCGTTTCATCACAATTTCCATCAAGTTAGGCACATCAACCATAACTCCTTATAAAACAGCCAGAAACCTTGGAGTTATGATTGATCATCAGCTGACTTTCTCAGACCACATTGCTTAAACTGTCTGATCCTGCAGATTTGCTTTATTCAATATCAAGAAGATCAAGCCCTTTCTTTCGGAACATTCTTCACAACTCCTTGTTTAAGCTCTTGTTCTGTCCAGGCTAGACTATTGCAATGCCCTCTTGGCAGGTCTTCCAGCCAGTTCTATCAATCCACACAATTACAATTAATCCAGAACGCGGCAACAAGATTTATTTTTAATGAGCCAAAAATAATACACATCACACAACCTTTATCAATTTGAAATTTGCAATAGCTGCTGATGTTTGCCTACAAAACTACCACTGGATCTGCACCCATTTACCTAAATTTGTTACTTCAGACTTATGTGCCCTCTAGAAGCTTGCGTTCTGCAAGTGAACGTCGCTTGATGGTGCCATCCCAAAGAAGCACAAAGTCACTTTTACAGACTTTTAAATTAAATGTTCCTTACTGGTGGAATGACCTCCCCAACTCAATCCGAGCAGCTGAGTCCTTAGCCATCTTCAAGAATCGGCTTAAAACCCATCTCTTCCATCTTTATTTGACCCTCTGCCCATTCTAGTCTTAAAAAAAAATAAAAAAATAAAAAAATCGAACTACCTTTGTAATCTTTTTGTATTCTACTTTCTTTTAATTTATAATGCAATTGTGTGTGTTTGT